>NW_024412453.1:4456867-4471373 GCF_014898765.1 Herpailurus yagouaroundi
CACACACACACACACACACACACACACACACACACACACACACACACCCAAATAACCAAAAACAAAAGGATAAAGATAACCGATAGCCGAATACTAAGAAAGGAAGACAGATCAAAGGAAGCAAGCAAACAGACTAATCAATCAGAGGACAATTACCACTGAGAATACGTGGGGAAAAAAATCCAAACAATATAATGGAAAAATGAACAAGAGGAATCAATGAAAGCTACTTTCCTGGGAAGGAAACCCACATGGCCGATAAACAAGTGAAAAGATGCCTGATCTTATTATAATCAGGGAATTGCAAATTAAAACCACAATACAATGATTTTATTATCTCTTAAATTGGAAAAATTAAAATAGAAAGTCTGCTCACACCAAATGTTGGTAGGATGCTCAACAACACAGACTCCCACAATCCCACCGCTGCTACCAGTGCGTGCTGGCACAGCTATGCTGGAAAGTAACTCAGCATTGTCTGATAAAGCTGAAGAGGCACACACACCCCACACCCACTCTCAGGTAAGGGCCCTCATCCCCAGAGAGGCCAGCAGGCATGTCCAAGAGTGATCACAGCAGCATCGTTCATAACGAGAAAAGGGAAAAACCAGATACCCATCAACAGAAAGAGTGATACATATTTTATGCATCAGTAGACTCATTACTGTTAGGTTGGCAAATCTCTCTCTTCTACAAGGTCAACACAATCCCTACCAAAATCCCACAAGGTCTTTTTTTGGGGGGGGGCCGGGGGGAGGGGGGGTAGAAATTGACAGGTTGATCCTCTAAATCACATGGAAATGCAAAGGACCCAGGATAGCCAAAACACATTTTTGGGAAAAAAAAAAAAAAAAGAAGAAGAACCAATGTAAAAGACTTACACTGACCAGTTTCAAAAATTACCACAAAGCTACAGTAATCGAGACAGTGTGGTAATGGCATAAGGAGAGACTTACACAGATTTAAGGAATTAATTCAAGAACCCAGAAATAAACCCTTGCATTTACAGTCAGGTGACTTTTGATAAAGATGCCAAAATAATTCAATAGGGAAAAGACAGCCTTTTCAACAAATGTTGGCGAGAAAACCAGACATCTGCATGCAAAACAAATGAATCTAAGGGAGCCTGGGTGGCTCAGTCAGCGGAGCGTCAGACTTGATCATGCCGCTTAGCTCATTAGCTCAGGTCATGATCTCATGGTTCTTGAGTTCAAGCCCCACGCTGGGCTTTGCACTGAGTGGAGCCTGCTTTGAATTCTGTCCCCCCCCCCTCCACTCACTCCCCCTCTCCAAAAAGAAACACTAAAATTAAAAAACAAAACAAAACAAAAAAACAAGTCTAGACCTTTATACTACACACAAAAATCACTTCAAAATGGGCCATAAACTTAGATGTAGGAGCTAAAACTATGAAGCTTCTAGAACAAAACACAGGAAAAAATTCTCACCACCTTGATTTAGACCAAGAGTTATTAGCTATTTACTCCAAAAGCATGAGTCAAAAGAGAGACTATTGATAAATTTGATTTTGTTAAAATTATAAACTCCTCCCCTTCAAAAGACACCAGTGTGAAAATGAAGACAGGCCACAGACCAGGAGACACTTGATAAGGAACTTGTATCAAGGATACATAAAGAATTGTCACAACTCAACTAGAACATAACCTGATTTTTAAAATAGGCCAGTCTTATTAAGTACATTTTTCACTAACAGAGAGAAAAATGGCCAATGGGCATAGGAAAAGAGGCTTAACATCATCAGTCCACAGGGATTTCAAATTAATGCCACAAATGAGATATCACTTTAGACCCACTGGGGTGGCTACAATCAAAATAACAGTAACACGGGTGCTGGACAAGATATAGAGGACCTGGAACCCACACACGAAGCTGGTAGGCATGCAAACAGAACAGCCGTTTGGAAAGCAGGTTGGCCATTTCTCAAAAAGTTAAACATATCCTTATCATAGGACTCAGCAATTCTACCCCTAGGAATCTACTCAAGAGAGATCAAAGCATAGGTCCATGCAAAGACTTCTATGCAAATGTTCACAGTAGCATCATTCATAATAGCCAGAGTAGAAATGACCTGTGTCCATCAACTTGTTAATGGTTAAGTAAAAATGTGGTCATTCAAGGGGCGCCTGGGTGGCTCAGTCAGTTGAGCGTCCGACTTCGGCTCAGGTCATGATCTCACGCTTTGTGGATTCGAGCCCCATGTCGGGCTCTGTGCTGACAACTCAGAGCTTGGAGCCTGCTTCAAATTCTGTGTGTCTTTCTCTCTCTGCCTTTCCCCTGCTCACACTCTGTCTCTGTGTCTCCCCAAAATAAATAAATGTTAAAAGAAAAAATTAAAAAAACAAAAACAAAAAACGTGGTCATCCATACAATGGACTACTACTTAGCAACAAAAAGGTACAGGGTATCAATACAACAGCACGGACAAACCTCAAAAAACATTATGCTAAGTGGAAGAATCCAGAGGCGAAAGATTACACAAAGAATGATCCTGATACATGAAAGGTCTCCAAAAGGCAGATTTATAGTCAGAAAGCAGACCAGTAGTTTTCTGGGGCTGGAAGTGACAGGGTCTGAGTGCAAACAGGCTTGAGAGAATTTGGGGGAGGGGGGTATAAAAATGCTCTAAAACTGAGTTGTGTAAATAGCTAAGTAACTGTTACTAAAAATCACTGAACTATATTCCAGTAAGACTACCACACAACACAATACTTTACTGCAGAGCAAATAAGGTGAACTGGGCTCATTTCTCTCTACCTGCCCCTTGACTCTCTTTTTTGGTTAAAAAAGTACTCTTTAAAGTATGCAAAGTAGGGCGCCTGGGTGGCGCAGTCGGTTAAGCGTCCGACTTCAGCCAGGTCACGATCTTGCGGTCCGTGAGTTCGAGCCCCGCGTCGGGCTCTGGGCTGATGGCTCAGAGCCTGGAGCCTGTTTCCGATTCTGTGTCTCCCTCTCTCTCTGCCCCTCCCCCGTTCATGCTCTGTCTCTCTCTGTCCCAAAAATAAATAAAAACGTTGAAAAAAAAAATTAAAAAAAAAAAATAAAGTATGCAAAGTAAAAGAGTTACTATTAACCAGATGTGGAGTTAATGAAACACTTTCATGGTTATTTTCTTTGGGAAGACATGAATTAAATCTTCTCCAGATGTCAAACTCTTGGAAGTCAAGTTCTCTATACTCCGGTCCTCTTGGGGAGATGTGGCCAATGAAAATATTTTGAAGAAGCGCTTATGAGTTTAGATATTTTCTTACTTGAGCCACTTAGCAAGCAACCCCCATCATGTGCATCCAGGATGAGAGGACTCTTCTTTGGGAGTATTTACTTTGTAAACTAACAACAGTGACTGCAGGGAAATGAGCCCAGGTTTGCCGGTCTTGAAACGCACACACACACACAAAACCACCTGCCACACAAAGTGTCATCTTTAAAGATTTCAAGCACTCAGTGTAAAGACTCCAGAGGAGAAAACAAAGGTCACATAGCCAAGATATGTTTTTTCCTTTTCTTTTTTTTTTTATATTGCCATGATGTTGACCAAGAACAGGATTATCCTTTTGAACTAAAATGGCTGTTCAGAAATTCTTTGTGAACTCTGCTCTGAAACATAATGCACACATTAGTCCTTTTACAGTGTATTTCTCAGCATGTCTTGCCACAAGATGATCTGAAGGGTCAAGAAACAGAATAAGCTATTTTCCTTACAGAATTTGATCTTGTGATCCAAGAGTTGTCATGAATCAACAAATTCATCAACAAAGGGTTCAACAAATGTACGTCTCCTAACACTGTGAACATGTTTTGTCACGTGATTATGTAGAATGAGCCAGAAATGCATATATCAGCGACACACAACCATTAATCCCAAAGATACAAAGGAAATTTGATCAAGGAAACCCAAGACAGTTGGTCAATCTTTAGTCTGTACAAATTGTGATTTGTATCAGATGTACCAAGGCCACTGAACTGCACAATCCAGAGGGAATCATTAATTCTGTAATCCAAGCTGAATGTCCTGGAATGGTGCAGTATACAACCCGTGCAGCTGTACATGGTGGCCCTCAATAAAACATTCATAATCATGGCCTTTCACGGTAAGTATGTGAAAATGGAACAGGTTAAAAAAAGTAGGGTAAGACCCTGAAGGCAGGCCTCTGAAAAACCCTAATTATCTACAAAAGAAGTTTTACATATGAAATTCTGGGGGAAAAAGAAAAGAAAAAAAAAAAAATCACTAGACCTGACCTGGATGACTATTTTTAGAGCCTTCACTTTCTGGTCCGAGGCCCATGCATCCTTCAGAGACTGGTTGAGCTCCTCAATGCGATTCACATAATCCTGTTGAGTCAAGTTCAACAGTTCTTTCTGGGATCCCTGTGGGCAGAAAGTAGGAAGGTGTCGACACAAAAGGAAAAACATTATTTGGTCACCAACCCCATGAATAATACTGAGTATTGACTGAGCTTCAGTATCTAAGTCTTCCTCACAACCCCCCAGGACTGATAGTATTGTCCTGTGACGGAAGAGGTCCTCTGAGTTTTCTGCAAAGACGGACAGAGTGCAGGCACTGAGATGGGCCTTGGAGCAAGTCAGACCTAAGTCAACCCCCTTGTTCACCCACTCACTGGCCATGTGATTCTGGGTGAGCAGCTCTCCTCCCAGAACCTCATCTATACCAGGAAAACAGGATCCACCACCTTATTTAATACTCATTGGGACCTACCGTGGACCAGGCATGGGCCACCATATGCTCGAGATACAAAGGTGAGCAAAAAGACATTATTTCTGTGCTAACAGAGTTTACTGTACAAAGGATGAGATGGGTATTAATGAAAACTGAGGTAAAGGCTCCAGAGGAAACAATTCTATGCAGACCTATAGCATAGTTCACTGAATCTGAGGTGCCAATTATAAGAAGCACAATTCTTGGTGTACCACCAAGGAAGAAAAAAATACCCATCACGGACATGCATCAATAAGAAACACAGCTCAATTTCAAGGATAGTCAAATGTGGGGGAAAGGCTTTCTCTCAGAAAGGAAGAAATATGGTAACAAAGGAATGGCCTCTAGACAGGTGGTCAAGAATGGTTTCCTGGAGGAAGTGATACTTGGGACAAATGCTCCATGGTGTGCGGGTGTTATCGGACAATGTGGAAAGTGGAGGGCAGGGGCTTTACCTAGACCAGGGAGAGTGCCTTCAGGTCAGAAAGGAGACCATATCAAAAAGCTGTGGTGAGGCCACCTGGGTACCTCAGTCAGTCAGCTGAATGTCTAACTCTTGATTTTGACTCAGGTCATGATACCAGGGTCGTGGGATCAAGCCCCTCATCAGGTTCTGTGCTGACATGGTGGAGCCTGCTTGGGCTTGTCTCCCCCTCTCTCTGCGCTCCTCCCCAAGTTGTGCACCCACACATTAAATAAGCATTAAAAAAAAAAAAATATTGGCATTCATTAAAAAAAAAAAAAAAAAAAAAAAGCTCTGGCAGAAGAAAGGTAGACCATCCCAAGGATGAATTAAAAATAAAGACTTAACACAGCCTTTGGCACGTGGTACCTGCTCATTAATCCTCGGCTACTGTTAAGATGCTATTTACAAAGTTCACAGGAGTGAGGGTCATGCTAACCCACATGAGACCAGGAACCAAATCTCTTTTCTATCAATCTTCCCTGGAATCCCAAGAACTCTTTACTAAGGAAATACATGTCGGATGTTCAGGAAATTTGGATTGATCCCAGCTGGTCACTTGAACTACGAGACAGGGTCCTCCTTATCCCTCGGCAGTAGGAGGAGCCCCGTGACTAACTTGGGCGAATGGGCCATGAGCAGAGCTGCCTGTGTCCCTTCTGGGCTGAGGCAATGAAAAGTGACCCTTTTTCAGCTCCTACTGTGATGAACCTGGGAACCATCTGTTGAGATGGCAGCATTACATGATGATGGCGAGTCTGTTGCCTTCACAGGATGAGTAATGTGAGGAAGAAATAAACTTGTGTTACATTAGGCCACTGAGATATGGAGGTTCACTTGTTACCACAGTATCACCTAGCCTTGCCCTGACTAATACACCATGTTTGCTTGGAAGCCATGGGGCAGCCATCTACTGCTATGAGCAAGGAGAAGCAAGAAAATCCATCTGCAGGGGGAAAAATAAAATAGAGAACCAGAGAGGCAGTGACAAGAGGCTCCGCGGAAAAGAGAGAGGCAGAGGACAGTTGGTAGCCATCTGGGCGATTCTTTAGCTCTTGGTTCCAGGCTGCTGTGCCCTTGGGTTCAGGGTAGTGCCCCCGTATCCTGCAACAGAGTCCCCATTTGCAACTTAAGCCAGCTCAAGTGACATTCAGATGGAAGAGCTTTGGTGAAAATGCTCAGCAAGTCCATTCGTACCAGCCAAGGTTGGCTGAGGATATGCAGACCAAGGCTCCCGGTTGCCCTAATTCAAAACGTGTTCTTTCCGAACTGAGGAATAGATGTGGACTAATAGACTTTGCTGGGCACCAAACTCTGGTCTCAGAGCCAGAAGGACCCTGAACCAAGGGCCAAGAGGCAGGACACCGCGATGGCAACTGCCATCACACGGCCCTCTGTGGATTTCAAAACATCAGCACTGGGTCCACACACCTATGTTCTTTATCCCCATGTTACAGTCAGGGAAGCGGATATAGGAAGGGGGAACGCCCAAGGGCACTCTACTAATAAGCAGTTGAGCTACAGCCTCTAGACTCAGGTTGAGCTGGTGGGGACACCAAGTAACTCGTGCAGAGCGCATCCCACAGGTGCTGGCTGTTGGGTCTAGGCACTTGAGATACATTAAGTTACAACTCTAAGAAGCAGGTACTATGCAGCATCCCCATTCTACAGATAAGTAAACTCAGGCACAGAGCTGTTAAGCACCTTGCCCCAAATCACAGAACTGCCGCATGGTAGAGCTGAGATTCAAACTCAGGCAGTCTGGCTCCAGAGTCTGTCTTACTCGCAATGTTATGCTGCCTCTCTAAACACCATCCCAGAAGATGCAAACCCACCTGCCTCCGGGGGCCAGGCTAGTAGTGTTTATGAGTCAATCGGGAAAGGGAGGACTGTGTACCCTGGATGGCGCGTGCCCTGGTTAACTGCAGGAAGGTGGACTCACAATTATCAGGTGGAATTAAAAACAAAAAAAAATCTGACTTATATGTGAAACTTACCCATTTTTAAGAGTTGGCAAGTGAGTCATGTTTTTTAAAAGCGTATTTTTTGAATGAGTCCTGGGGGCCACAGCAAGCCAGCAGAGCAGCGGTATGCAGCTTCTGCACAAGGTAGGACCCTTATCTATGCAAGGCGGCTTCCCTAGGAGATGGCTCCCGCTGCATTTTACGTCAAATCCTGTCCCCCCCACACGATCTGGGTTTGCTCAGGCATCACAGTGAGAAGACGCCTTCAGAAAACCAGCCCACGGCAACTCCTGTGATCTCGGCCAACTGCACGGCTGGCACCTTTCCCTGATCAGCTGGTGCCTCAGGAGGAATGAGCACAATGTGCGGCTTGGGAATTAATCAAAGAGCAGCCACCAAGACGAATCTCACTTGGAAGAAGGAACGAAAGCATGATCCTCCCTGTGCTCAGCAAATGACTTGCTCACCTCCTCGAAGTCATCCAGCTCCTCCAGCCTGGTCCGAACCTTCTCCGACATGGCAGACGTGGCGGTCGCTTTGCCTAAACAGAATAGATTCATGTCACACAGAATGGATTTCTCGGACACCAACTCCCCCCCAGGGAAAGGCATCTTTCACTCTACACTTCGTTGTGAATAAAGAGGCCAGGGAACAATTTCATTACAGACAACTCCACGATTTTGAAAACAACGTCCTTACATAACCAAAGTTCCACCGGAAACATTTTTGTTTAAAAGCTGCCCCCCCCAGCTCGGTGGGGCCAGCCTCCATGGTTCCACTCCCTTCGGTATTACAAACTTTTCCCTACATCACTCGCTTGCTAAAGAAAGGCAGTCCAGAGGGGATGCCAAAAATCCATCATGTGATTGTTTTCTACCAACAAAAGGCCCTCTCAGGCTCGCACTCAGTGCAGGACCGAAGCACTCTGATACCACTACAACCACGTCACTGTATGCCCAGCATGAGGGCTTCAAAGCCCTCTCTTCAAGAAAACAGGGCTGGCCACGCCTCCTTCCATCACCTGTCAGAGATGAAGGGACACCCTCCAGGCTGTGGGCCAACCACAGGGCGAGGCTATCTGTCCAGCATGCTCTCCAGTGACTCTTATCTCAGAACCCTGTCCCCATCTGAAAGGGGCTTCTGTTCTAGCTCTGAGGTCCCCCTGCTCCCACCCACCAAACTCAGGAATGAAAGTTCATTCTTTTAAGGCACTAGCATCTTAGATCTGTTGCGAACTCACCGATTTGTCTGGGATCAGCTGAGAGCAAGGCACAGTTATTTATTTGCTAAAAAAACTATTTAAGTTTCCCAGTACTGGTTTCTGTTTTTGTTTTTTTACCTCATTTCCACTTTTCCTCTTATTTTGAAATATGTACAGAAAGTGCACATATGTACATTTTAACAGATAATCATAACCTTTGTAACCACCACCTTGCTCATATACTGTCTTACTTCTTTTGTTAACCATTATCTTTAGTTCATGAATTTTACCCTGGTTGTTGCACAGAGCTGTTTCCCTGTTTATTATTTTCCACTGTGTTAATACAGCACAATGTACTTCTTATTCTGTTGACGGATGTCTGGGTTGTTTCCTGTTTGGGGCTACAATAAATAATGCTGCTGTGAACATTTGTGTTTTCTGGTTTGTATACACATACATTTCTTCAGGGCAGCAGGCAGCACTTCTCAAACTTTCAGAGGAGTCACTTACAGATGAATTAACACACACAGACTGATTTTTAGTAGGCCTGGCAGGGCCTGGGACTCTGCCTTACTAATGCAGCTGGCCCTTGGACCACACTTTAAGAAAAACAAGGGGACGCCTGGGTGGTTCAGTCAGTTGGGCATCCGACTTCAGCTCAGGTCATGATCTCACAGCTTGTGAGTTTGAGCCCCGCCTCGGGCTCTGTGCTGACAGCTCAGAGCCTGGAGCCTGCTTCAGATTCTGTGTCTCCCTCTCTTTCTGCCCCTCCCCCACCCACATTCTATCTCAAAACAAACAAACAAAAAAAACCCACGGATTTGGGTAGAGTTGGAAAAACACTTTCCCTAAAGGGTCAGATAGAAATATTTTACATTTATGGGGTGCCTGGGTGGCTCAGTTGGTTAAGCATCAGACTCTGGATATCGGCTCAGGTCATGATCTCACAATTCACGAGACTGAGCCCCGTGACCGGCTCTGTGCTGACAGCACAGAACTTGCTCGGGATTCTCTCTCTCCCTCTCTCTGCCCCTCCCCCACTTATTCATACCCATGCTCGCTCTCAAAATAAACTTCATAAATATTTTAGGTTTTGTGAGTCACGTGGTTTCTCTCACACCTACTCAACTCTGCCATTACAGCACAAAAGCAACCACAAACAATATGTAAACAAGCTGGCCTGGCTGTGTTCCAATAAAACTTTACTTCCAAACTTAAACAGGGGGCCAGATCTTGCCCTGCAGGATGTAGTTTGCTAATTTCTGATCTAGAGTATATCCTAGTAGAATTGTCGGGTCCAAGGGTTGGCCCAACTTCAATTTTAACAGATAACGTGAAAGTGCTCTTTACACGGTGGTTTTATCGTTTTAACCTCCTACTGGCAACATAAGCCTTCCTGCTGCTCTACGTTCCCACCAACAAGCGATCTCGTCCATCTTTCTGATCCCTCCAAACTGGTGGCTATCCAACAGTAGGATTTACTTTTTCACGGTTTGGGGTCAAAGTTATGGCCCTCACAAGGTGCTCCCACTCTCTTGATTACTCAGGTGCTGCCCCCACCTGCAGACAACGGGGGAGAGTCGCAGCTGCCATACTCGCCATTTGCACGTAAACCACAGCTATGCTCATCTGTACCCCGTGGGTACCTGAGCTGTGTCCGTTGCCTCAGAATCGCCTAGGAGTCTCAAAACAAAACAAAACAAAAAAAACACCAATTCCTGGGTCCCATTCCTCAAGATACATTGAACAAGTGGAACAGAGCCCCATGGTCTTTATGTCTATAAAGATTGCACAGCTAGTCTGAGACATGCTGGTCAGAGCTTCTGACCGTGTATCCAGGCTGAAGAAACAGCACTGCCGTGTTGCCGTGTTCAGGGACCCGTGGCCAGTAAGACTGTGGCTCCAATCCCTAGCGTGTCTGCCTTCTCACAAGGGATAAAGACTTAAAGCAAAGTAAACGATCTCTAAAAAGGAGAATTTTAACCATTCTACAGCTGCTGAGGAGGGGACGGGGAGCAGATGCTACTGCTCTGTCTAAATTCAAACAGTGAGCTCATGTTATACTTTTAATAACTTTTGTCTTTTTCCCCCCATTCATCACATGAGTATGTATTTCAGTTCTGCTAAGTCTGTACACAATCTAGGAAGTAACAGCTTTAATGGAATTAAACACCAGTCTGGATACTGCAAACTTTTTTATACTAAAGGTAATAAGCCAATTCCCCATCAAGAGTAACAACAACCCAAACTCACCTTTTTCAGATCCCATAAACAGATTCTGCAGAGGCAAGTAACAATTTGTTAGTATTTTTTAAAACTTAATACCATTTCTATGACAAAAAAAAACTTGTAAGATACTTAAATATTCAAGTTACGCCAAGGCCACATGATCTGTTATTTTCCAGCAAAGCTACTTACTTATCCAAATGCAAAACAATTATTTCATCAAAGGAGGAAAACACAGCTCACCAAAAACTACCGAAGATTCAAATTTCCACTCAGCTCAGAACACTCAAAGTGAGCCCACAAAGAGCAAAATTTTGAGGACAACAGCGTCAGGAGGTAGCAGTTAGCTTACTCTACGTCAGGGCTTCACAATCTGGGCACTACTGATGTTACGCACAGGGAAACCCGGTTGCGTGGGGGCGGTCCTGTACATGCAGGGTGTTAGCAGCGCCTGCTCTCTACCCACTAGATTGCCAGCAACGCCTCCACAGTGCAACAACCAACACTGTCTCCAGACATTGCCATGTGTCCGCTGGGGGGTAAAATTACTCCTGGCTGCAAAATCACTGCTCTAAATTAACTCCGTGCATTCAGAAAATCAGAACCAAACTACCGGTCCAGCAACTCTGCCTGCACACCGCTCACCTAGCGCAAACCCTGAGAGGAAGTGGGGAGGAGAGGCGTCGTCACAGAGCCTTCCTGGTTGCCCCCCGAGTTCACCCCTTCCTCCGTACTCACAGCCCCAATTTCTGATGGGCACATTTGTCGCATTTCCCAGCATCCCCTCCATCTGCATATGGCCCATGACGACCTTCAAGACAAATGAGGGTGTGTGGGTGGGGACATTGGGAGGGGTCCTCATATGAGCGAGGGTGCATCCTACTTTCCCTTTTCCTCCTCCAACAACCTGGACGTGAGGCGACCCTGAACACAGCAGGGCAGCAGGACAGAAGAGCCAGACCCCTGATGACTCTGGAGCCACCACACCAGCCTGAACTACCCACCTCTCAACTTCCTTTCAGTGCCAAGAGAGGAACGTCACTGTGGCATATGTCATCACGTCATCACGTCATCAGGGAGGGCTTGGGTCAGAAGCTCCCAGCTCTCGTCCTCAGTAACCCAGGCATTCCCCTGCTCTCCCTGGCCGGCTCAGCTCAGAGCCTTTCATCACGTGAGCAACCTGCCCCCACACATTGTCGGCCTCATCTCCCTCACATCCCCAGGCACAAGCCAACGACTTGGTCCAGAGGCCACCCGGCGAACTTGAGGCCATGGAAGAAAACTGGAACCACAGGAAGAAGTAAACCTTCTTTGGGGCGTCAGTCTCCTCACTTCCCAACTCAAACCTCCCCAGAGATGGGCTCCAATTCTTTCTCTGAATGGTGCCAGATCCTGGATTCTTAACACATTTTTTTGAGAAACCAACCAGCACATTTGCTCCCAACTAACATGGACATAATGAGTCAAACTCACAGAGCCCAGGAGTTGGGCAACATTAGCTGTGATACTGTGATTTATACGAAATATATATTGCGTCTTGATCCTTTTCCTGGCCCAGAAGCTCCTACTACCCTTGGAATGTCTTAAGCCCTCAGAGTGGTCAAGGAGACTTTGTTAAGTTGATCAAGTGACTTCTGGACACACCTAAGGATGGGGACTGGTTTCCAGGGGAAACAAACATTTGATTGCAGGGCTGGGACCTTCAGTGCCACTCCTGACCTCCAGGGAGGGGAGAGGGGGGCGGAAGATTGAATCAATCACGTCTATTTATTAAGGCCTCCCTAAGAACCTAAAAGGACTGGGTTCAGAGAGCTTCCTGACTGGTGAGACAGAATGTCCATGCCATCCGGCAGGACCCCAAACCCCAAGGGGACAGACGGTCTTCTGTTTAGAACCTCGCTCTCTGTCTCTCTTCAAGTGGATGTTGATTTGCAGCCTTTAATATCCTTGTAATCTCGTGAGTAAACAGGTTTCCTGAGTTCTGTGAGCCACTTAGCAAACTGACCAAACCCAAGGAGGGGATCATGGGAGTCTGACACACAGCCAGACGGTCAGAAGCACAGGTGACAACATGGACTCACAGAGGACTGTGAAGTGGGAGAGAAGGTTTAGGAACTAGGCGCCTGACTTGCAGGAATGGACATGAGCTCCAGGGATCTGGGTGTCAGAACTGAGTTAAGCTGCAGGACACCCAGCCGGTGTCAGAGAATTGTTTGGCGTGGGGGGTGGGGAGATCCTGTACAGGCACCTGGGGGCAGAATCCTAACAAAAAGCAATCCCTACCAGATGGGAAGCAGGCCCTGGCAGAAGAGCGTACTGGTACTCACGATAGACAGCTTCTCTGTGGTCGTGTACCGGGCAAGGATTTCTCCTCGTTTGCTGGCCCAGGGCTCAAAGTCTGATCCCACGATGGAGTTCTCATCTCGGTCTCGTCTCTTTCTAGAGCTGTCCTATGGAAAGGCAAGACAAGCTCTCAGCAGCAGTATCCTTTTCATCTTTAAAAAGAAAGTACAGGGACACCAGGGTGGCTCAGTTAAGCGTCTGACTTCAGCTCAGGTCATGATCTCATGGTTCGAGAGTCTGAGCCCCGCGTTGGGGTCTGTGCTGACAGCTCAGAGCCTGGAGCTGCTTCAGATTCTGTCTCCCTCTCTCTCTATGCCCCTCCCTCACTCTCTCTCAAAAATAAATAAAATGCTAAAAAAATTTTTTGAAAACCACAAAGTATAGGGGCGCCTGGGTGGCTCAGTTAAGGTCTGACTCTTCATCTCAGTTCAGGTCATGATCTCCTGGTTCGTGAGTTTGAGCCCCCACATCAGGCTCTGTACTGACAGTGCAGAGCCTGCTTGGGATTCTGTCTCTCCTTCTCTCTCTGACCCTCTCCTGCTCGCTCTCTCCCTCAAAATAAAAACAAACAAAAACTACAAGCAAACGCAACAGTTGATTAACATGGCAGGGTAAAATTGATTATGTGCTAGCAAAGCAGAACTTAAATGTTCTCATCAAATTAAAAAAATGTAAATACGTGAGGTGATGGGTGTACTAACTCGATGGGGGAATGGTTTCACAGGTGCATACAAATACCAGGTCATTACGTTGACACTCTAAAAGTCTCACAATTTCCTCTGTCAATTTTATCTCGTAAAGCTAAAGAAAAGGGGCGCCCGGGTGGCTCAGTTGGTTAAGCGTCTGACTCTTGGTTTTGGCTCAGGTCATGACCCCAGAGTTCTGGGTTCAGGTCCCACATCAGGCTCTGCGTTTATGGTGCAGAGCCAGCCTCGCATTCTATCTCCCTCTCTATCTCCTTCTCTCCCTCAAAATAAATGGATAAACTTAAAGAAAAGCTAAAGAAAAGGAAGTATAAGCAAAGGCAGACAGTCCCCCAGTGCAGAATAAAATAGGTCTAAAGGTTTACTAGGTAACATTTTTTCAGGCCAATTCACCCCAAAGGGCCAATAAACAGATCAAAAGACACTCAGACTCACTGAGAATCAAGGAAAGGCAAATGATCATCTTTCAACCACCAAAATGACAAAGTTACAATGACTGGTAATGTCCCAGCTGGCAAGGAAGCAGGACAACAGACACTCTGAAGTTCTGCTGGGGGTGGTATAAATGGTGAAGCCTTTTTGGAGAATGATTTGGGAGTAGCCATCAAAACCTTAAACACACATTGCCTAGCCCAGCGTTTAACTCTTCTACGTGAGAAATCAGCAGTTTGCTTAAAGAATTACATAAAAATAAATGAGGGGCGCCTGGATGGCTCAGTCGGTTAAGCATCCGACTTCAGCTCAGGTCACGATCTCGCGGTCAGTGAGTTCGAGCCCCGCGTCAGGCTCTGGGCTGTTGGCTCAAAGCCTGGAGTCTGCTTCCGATTCTGTGTCTCCCTCTCTCTCTGCCCCTCCCCCATTCATGCT
>NW_024412453.1:4476373-4485514 GCF_014898765.1 Herpailurus yagouaroundi
TTAAAAACTGAGAACAAACTGAGGGTTGATGGGGGGTGGGAGGGAGGGGAGGGTGGGTGATGGGTATTGAGGAGGGCACCTTTTGGGATGAGCACTGGGTGTAGCATGGAAACCAATTTGACGATAAACTTCATATATTGAAAAAAAATAAAAAATAAAAAAATAAATAGAAGCACATTTAATTGTAGTGTGATTCTGAAAGTAGTAAAAAAAAATAAAAATAAAAAAAATAAAAAATAAAAAAAGCTACACAGAGAAACAAAACGATCCCAGCTGAAAACAAAAAACTATATACATAGTATATATGTGCATACACACTGTGTATACACGTATGTACATATGTATAGGCTATGCATACATATCGAAGAGTAAAAAAAAAAAGGTAAAGGTGTGGATAAAAAGAGATTAGTGACCACAAAAAACAGTAACTTATAGTATTTAAAATATGTGTAGGGGGCACCTGGGTGGCTCAGGGGGTTAAGTGTCTGCGTCTAACTCTTGACTTCCGCTCAGGTCATGATCCCTGGGTTGTGGGATTGAGCCCTGAGTCAAGCCCCACGCTGAGCCTGCTTCAGATTCTCTCTCTCTCTCTCCCTCTGCCCCTCTCCCCTGCTCTCTAAAATAAAAAAATAAATAAAGTAAAACAGAGGTAGAATTAAAACTCAGGTCAATCAGCACAGAAGAGGCACTATGGTATGAATGTTTGTCCCCACCCCCCCAACCCCCCAAATTCACTGAAATCCTAACCTCGCCTTTGGGAGGTGATGAGGTCTCAAGGAGGAGCCTCATGATAACCGGGACCCCAGAGAGGCCCCGCCCGGTGAAGACACGCAGTGCAGGCACTGGGTGAAAAGCAGGAGGCGCCTCGCCTCACCGGGCTGGCCAGACGTCCAGCCTCCGGGAGAAACAAATATTTTTTGTTGTAAGTTGCCACATCTGTGTTTTTTTTCTTTTTCTTTTTTTTTTTTTTTTACAGCAGCAGCTCGAACGGACTAAGCCTCGGACTGAGAAGTGGGGCTGCTGCCTTAACAAATACCTAAAAACGAGGAAGCGAGTCTGGAGCCATAACGGGCACAGGCTGGAAGAGTTTTCCAAGACCGGCGAGAAAAGCCACCGCCCCGAGTGGACGGTCAGGGGCGATGACGGTGAGGGCTCGGAGAGCGCACAGGAGAGCTGCAGAGAAAGCCTCAGCCCTCCTGGAGAAGACGCCAGTGGTTGCGAACAGAAGCTGGTGGAACAGACGGCCTAGGCCAGACCAGCGAGGCTGCAGACAGAAACGGGGACTGTGCTACTGGACACAGAGAGGCGATCCCGGTCAGGACCCGGCGTCCCGGACAGTGCTCACGCCCTGGTGTCCTGTGGACGGCAGAACTTGTATGCGACGGAACGGGGTATTTGCAGGAGGACGTTTCTGGGCAAAGTGTTGCAGGGAGCAGCTTGGCCGTTCTCCGATTACTTACAGTAAAAACCGACCGGAGAGAAATGACTGAAAGCTGGCTCGGCTCATCAAAAGGGAAACAATTTAAAAACATGGAGAATTGGGGCGCCTGGGTGGCTCAGTCAGTTGAGTGTCCAACTTCGGCCCAGGTCATGATCTCGGGGTTCGTGAGTTCGAGTCCCACATCAGGCTCTGTGCTGACAGCTTGGAGCCTGGAGCCTGCTTCCCATTCTGTGTCTCCCTCTCTCTCTCTCTCTGCCTCTCCCCCACTCACGTGTGCGCGCGCTCTCTCTCTCTCTCTCTCTCTCTAAAATAAATATTTAAAAAAGCCTTAAAAACCCCGTGGAGAATTAGGTCTCAAAGAGCGTAAAGCTGGTCCCTTCGTTCATTGGCCTGAGTGTCCCCTGAATTCACCCTCTGCCCCACTCACAGCTGTGTGCCTTCACTAGTACTTAAGGAACCCCAAATCCAACTACACCCTGCAGTCAGCCTTATGAGTGAGCCCACCCACCCAGAAACCTACTCAGTATGAGAGAACAGAGATCCCAGGTCATTTGACTTCTATCCCTTTCTAAATAAATGTGGCTTTGTGAGCACGAAAGGAGGAAGGCCAGTCAACAATACAAATTCATCTCTACTTTTTATGTTTTATTTATTTTTTTAAAGAACTACTGCTTTAACCTCTTTTGGTGGGGGAGGGGGCAGAGAATCTCGAGCAGGCTCGACATTCAGCATGGAACCCAAAATGGGGCTCGATCCCACAACCCTGGGATCATGACCTGAGCTGAAATCAAGAGTTGAATGCTCAACCGACTGAGCCACCCAGGCACCCCACTACTCTTTTTATTTTTTGGAAAGGAAAATCCCTATCACGATATATTGCCTGGTCTCTCTGGGTCCCATTTACCAAGCATACCCAGTCCTCCCCTTCCAAAAATATGAAATATTCTTCCTGACTCCCTTTAATTTTTTTAAGGTTTTTTGGTTTTTTTTTTTTTTTGAGAGACAGAGAGCAACTGAGCATGAGCAGGGGAGGAGGAGAGAGGGAGAGAGAGAATCCCAAACAGGCTCCACCCTGTCAGTGCAGAGCCTGATGCAGGGCTTGAACTCACAATCTGTGAGATCATGACCTGAGCTGAAATAAAGAGTTGGACGCTTAACCAACTCAGTTCCCCCCAAGTACCTCCCGACTCCCTTTAATATGCTGCCAGCCAATCCCTGATTTATAAAATAAACAAAGACCCCCCCCCAAGAATAAGGAAACTGGAATAACAGTTATCAGTGGCCATAACGGAGTTTAAAAATCAAATTACGCTTTTTCTCTCTTCAGATCATTCTTAACTTTATCAATAGAACTCTGAAAGGTTAATTTAGTGGAATGAGTAGAAATGTAACCGGACCTGAAATTCAGTTGCAAATGTTTTTCACCCCTGTAATAATCATTAACAAATCAATCCACAGCTGAGCAAGACTGTATCCCAAGAACAGGGTGACTGGATACACAGAATCAAATAATAGTTCTCGTTTACAATGGACTTGCTGCACAGCAGGACCCAGGCCAAGCCCTTTCCCTGCACTTCCTCATTTAACCAACTGCCTAATGCTAAGATGCTATCATTACGCCCATTTTTCAGAGAAGCTGAGGCTTAGAGTTGAGGGGACAGCAGCACGTGACAGGGACACAAAAACCAAGGCAGCCTGACTCTCGTGCAGGAAGGAGCTCTGGAGACCATCCAGGGGTCATCTGAAGAACCTTAAGCAATTGTCTACCTTTGTCTTTTCTTTTAAAGAACCAAGCTGTGAAATAATGTATTTGTTTATTTGGATGAGGGAGGAGGGGCAGAGAGAGAGACAATCCCAAGCAAGCTCCACGTTCAGTGCTGAGCCCAACATGGGGTTCGATCCCATAACCACAAGATCATGGCCTGAGCATAAGCCAAGGGTCAGACACCTATCCTACTGAGCCACCCAGGCACCCCGAAATAGTTTTTTGTTTGTTTGTTTGTTTGTTTACAAGTTTGAAGGGAAGGAATTCCTTGGGGAAAAAAATAAATACTGTTTCTGGAGACATGTAAAAAAAAAAAAAGGAAACATTTACCCTTTTCGAAATTCCACATCAAACAGCTATATTTTGATCTTTCTATCGCTTCTTCCATTATTCCCTCAAATTCCCAGTCAGGCTCAGCGGTTTACCCAATGTTTGAGATGCTAAAAAGCTTGGTTGGCAATGCCTGGGTCTTTGCTAATGCCAACAGCGCCCCCCAGCGGGCATTTTCTAGAAATCCCTACCTTGCTTTTTTTCCCCCCTCAGAACACAGCAGCTGGTAAAAATCCCCCATCATCCCAGCTTCCAAAGGCACGTGTGCATCCTTGGCAGCTGCCACAGAAAAAAAGGCCAACATTTCCCACCTCCACTCCTGGCCTGGCCGCTGGCTACTCAAAGTGTGGCTCACAGATCACTTTGCAAGGGCATCACCAGGGAACTGTGGAAATACCACGGATCAGGGTCTGCACATTAGCAAATTCCCTCAGGTGATTTATACCCACGTTAAAGGTTGACAACTCCCTATTTTTAAGTTGTTTACATCTGATAACATGGATGCATAGAAATCGCGTTACCAGTTATCAAGTTAATCTCCTTATACTGGAAATACCAAAATCCACCAAATGCTTTTTGTTGGCTATTTTCATTCTCAAGTGATTTTTAAGCAGCTCATGATATATAGTCTGGCCACACAGTTTCTTCTCCCACAATCACGACATACCCCTCTTCCCTACCTACCCCCTCATAAAAAGGTCTTGAAGTAGAAATGCCTGACTCAAAGGCTGGTAGTTTTGTTTTTTTAATTTTTTTTAATGTTTATTTATTTTTGAGAGACAGAGTGTGAGTGGGGGAGGAGCAAAGAGAGAGGGAGACACAGAATCTGAAGCAGGCTCCAGACTCTGAGCTGTCAGCACAGAGCCCGATGTGGGGCTCGAACTCAGGAACTGCGAGATCATGACCTGAGCCTAAGTCGGATGCTTACCGACTGAGCCGTTCAGGTGCCCCAAAGGCTGGTAGTTTTAAGGGCACCATTGTCACAGGGATTAGACAGAAAAGGTGATTTGAGGGGGGACTGCTGGACATCACTTGTTAGCCCAGGACACAATCTATCAGAGATTTCAAAACATGTGGGTGCAAAGAGGCATTTTGGGGAGACCCACAACCACGCAGTGGGGTTTGGGGAGCCCTGCAACCCAGACCCCGCAGCCCAGGACATGGGTGGGAGGTCCAGCTGCTGGGAACGGTTAGGATCACAGCCTCTGTACTCCACACCTCACTGCTCCTTGAAGGCTGTACCACTTTAAGGAAACTAACTGCTTCACCTGTCTGCCTCCATGACCTCATCTGAAAAATGAGTTTTGAGGATTAAATGGGATGCTGCACATTCAATACTTAACACCGTGCCTGGCGTGCGCACACACACATCTCTGTAAATGTCAAATTTAGCAACAGAAACACATTTCTCCTCTGTAGACCTTCTCTGTTTCCTCACTCATCCCACAGACTACTACTGCCCCTCCTTTCTGCCAAACCCCATGCCAGGCACGACCAGGGTTAAAACGCAGTTCTTTTAATTTGAAGAACAACAAGTCTTGGGAGACTTTAGGGTGAACACGGGCTGCCACAGGAATGTCGAGAGCACAGTCAGCTTAGGAACTTTGGAAACCCTACAAGTTAAAAGGCGTATGGCACCTCTGTTTGTGATTTAAAGTAAAACTGTCACAGGTAAAAATGTTCTGGGAAGCAGAGATTAAAAGACCATCTCCCCGGGTTTTCTAATCAGAAAATTGCAGACAAGTTAATTGAAGCCAGATGTTTTTCATTGTTCTTGGTGTTTAAACCTTAATGATTCCCTAAAAGGTGCTTCGAATCACTAGATCCGAGGAAACTCCGTGGCATTCAATCCAGATTTAGTGTATCGAGACTTTGGAAAGGGGCGCCTGGCTGGCTCAGTGGGTTAAGTGTCCGACTTCAGCTCAGGTCATAATCTCACGGTTCGTGGGTTCAGCCCTGCGTCACGCTCTGTGCTGACAGTTCAGAGCCCCGAGCCTGCTTCGGATTCTATGTCTCCCTCTCGCTCTGCCCTCCCCCGCTCTGCCCTCCCCTGCTCTGCCCCTCCCCTGTTCACGAGCGCGCTCGCTCTCTCTCAAAAATAAACCAACATTAAAAAAAAGACTAACTGCTTCACCTGTCTGCCTCCATGACCTCATCTGAAAAATGGGTTCTGAGGATTAAAAAATGGATTTTGAGGAAAAATGGGTTTTGAGGATTCCTTCCTTTGGAAGGAAGCTGCTTAACTGTCAGTATTTCAAGAGTCTAGAGCTGTATATTCTTTCATTTGCTCACTTACTCATTCACGGGAAACCACATTTGGAAAGAAAGATCAGAAAGTGATTTCCCTACCACCTCACACCTGTCAGAATGGCTAAAATGAACAACTCAGGAGACAATGGACGTAGGCAAGGATGCAGCGAAAGGGGAACACTTTTGCACAGTTGGTGGGAATGCAAACTGGTGCAACCACTCTGGAAAACAGTGTGGAGGTTCTTCAAAAAATTAAAAACAGAGGGGCACCTGGGTGGCTCAGTCGGTTAAGTGTCCGACTACGGATCAGGGCGTATCTTGCGGTTTGTGAGTTCGAGTCCCGCATCGGGCTCCGTGCTGACAGCTGGGAGACAGAAGCCTACTTTGGATTCTGTGTCTCCCCCTCTCTCTGTCCCTCCCGTGCTCATGGTCTATCTCCGTCTCTCAATAACAAATAAACGTTAAAAGAAAAAAATTTTTAATTAAAAATAGAGCTACCCTACGACCCAGCAATTGCACTACTAGATATTTATCCAAAGGATACAAAAATGCTGATTCGAAGGGGCACATGCACCCCAATGTTTATAGCAGTTCTATCAACAAGAGCCAAATCATGGAAAGTGCCCACACGTCCATCGACTGATGAATGGATAAAGAAGATGTGGGGGGTGTATGTGTGTGGACTATTACCCAAAGATCAAAAAGAATGCAATCTTGCCATTTGCAACAACATGGGTGGAACTAGAATGTATTATGCCAATCAAAATAAGTCAGAGAAAGACAAATATCATATGATTTCACTCATATGTGGAATTTAAGAAACAAAACATAGGGGAAGATGAACACAGGGGAAGGAAAGCAAAAGTGAGATAAAAACAGAGAGCGAGGCAAACCAGAAAAGACTCAAACTCAGAACAAACTGAGGGTTATTGGAGGGGTGTTGGGGGGGTGGTGAGCTAACTGGCTGATGGGCATTAGGAGGGCACTTGCTGTGATCACTAAATTCTACTCCTGAAACCATTACTACGCTGTATGTTAATTAGCTTCGATTTAAATTAAAAAAAAAAAAAAAAAAAAGCCCTCCTCTCCCTTTCTGAGATGCAGGGTAGAGCTCCCATCTATTTCCCAAATAAACCCACTAGAACCATCACAGCTTGTTGACTTCTTCCCGCACACACAGCACGGCTGGACCCTCAGCACGAGCCACTCCCAGCTACTCCAACCACAAGAGCCCTGCCCGGCCGGTCAGCCAGGGCACACGCTGTCCCCGCCTGTTCTGAGCTCCTATTCACTCTCCGAAACCCAATGTAAGGGTCTGCCTTTCTCAAGCCTTCCCCAAGCCCCAGGTGAAATTACATCTCATGACTCTTCTACTCGGTGCGTCTGCTCCACTAAACTAACTCCTTAAGGCCAAGGGGTACGTCCGCAGACTGTGCATCCCCAGTGCCCAGCGGGAAGCCCTGCACACAGTGGGACCAAGGGCAGCCATTTCACAGAGAAGCAATCGAGTGTCGTCCAGGTGAGCCGAGTAGCACTGGAAACAGCTAGGTGTCCCCTATCATCCAGACCGAGCTGAGTCCACCACTCTTTGCACGCAGCGCCCCCAGAACCTGGGACACAGGAAGCCGGGGAACTTGGGTTTTCTTTAAGGAGTGAATGGAGAGGGGAGCGTGAAAGGTGCAAGGAACGGGTAGCCGGGAGGGAACCACCCGTGGGGCCTCAGGGACCTCTTGTGGACCAGGGTAGCGGCCGGGGATTCTGCGGTCAAAACAACCGGGTACGGAATGGGAGGCTCCACCAGCACCTCACCAAGAGAGCAATTCCCGTTGACTCACACAAGCTCACACTCGCAGAGACAGCAGCTATAGTCCCTCTCCCAAACCAACCACCGCTTCTTCCTTACCAGGGAAAGACGGCCATCTTCCCAGTCACATGAGCAGTTGCACCAGGACCGCCAGCCCGTTTTTCCCTCCCAGACCCCACCCCGCCCCGCCCTGCTCCGCTCTGGCCGCCATGATTGAAAGGGGCAGATACTCAGCAGCTGAGCCTTGGGAGCGCCATGATTGTGAGGGGCGGACGGACCCGCTGAGCAGTTCGTCGGCGCCATAATCATGAGGGGCAACGCACATCTGCTAGCCTTTCGTCGGCGCCATGATCGTGCGTAGCAAACGCACTTCCGTTGTGCTGTGACGCCATGATTGTGAAGGGTAGATGCCCTCACTCAAAAACGGTTATGGGGACAGGAACCAGCATCGAACAGCCAACGCTGTGGGCACCGTGATCCTAAGGGGCAGGCAAACTTCCGCTGAGTGGTCCGCGACGCCATGATTGTGAAGGTCAGGCATACGTCTCCCCACCCCCATCCCGTCCACCACTTCCGGAGGGTACGTACACTTCTAGAGCGCCTCCCCAGATGCCATGATTGTGAAGGGCAGGTAAACTTCCGGGGCACTATCCTAGAGGCCGTAATTGTGCCACCATGATTGTGAGGACAAACGTCCTCCCTCAGTGCCCAGATAACGCTGTCAGCCAGCACTTAGTTGTGGGGGCGGGCGCCAGTGTCGAAAAACCGATGCTTATGCCGTTTGCCAGCACCGTTGTCGCAATGGGCAGACACACTGCCGCTGCACTGCGACGCCATGATTATGAGGGGCGAACATACTTTCGGAGCGCTGTCCGCGGCGCCATGATTACGAGGGGTGGGCGTGCTTTCGCTGAGGATCTCTATGGCGCCATGATTGTGATGGGCACGCGCCCTTCCTGGTGGGCTACTGTGGTGCCATGATAGTAAAGGGCGAACGCATTTTCCCCTGCGTCGTGCGCGATGCCATGATTGTGAGGGGCAAGGCGCCTGTGTCGTCCGCCAGTTGCCATGATTGTAAAGGGCAGACATAGGCCCCCCCCCCCCGGGAGGCGTGTCCGCAACACTAATGTACAGCGTGTTTGAGAAGGGGCAGCAGGCTGCCTAACCCACCTTCGCCTTCTGGGTGCTAACAAGAATCCGGAGACAGGCGGAGCGAAGACGCTAACCGTGGCTGGGTGTGGGGAAAGGGTCTGTGGGGTTCGTGCGGTTTTACAGCTAATTCGCTATTTGGCTGGGGTAAACCATGCCGACGCTTTCCCCTCCCCGCGTCTCTAAGGGTTGCCCTGGATCCGAATAGACCGCCTTCATCTGGAGCAAAATCACATGAGGAAGTTGGGGCTAGCTTCTCACCCAGCTTGACAAAGCTGTACGTTTCTGTAAAGGTGGACACCGGCTTCAACCCCAGAACTTATGTTGTCGTGTTTTCTTGGGTTACTATGTATACACACACACACACACACACACACACACACACACACACACACACACACA
>NW_024412453.1:4485524-4524924 GCF_014898765.1 Herpailurus yagouaroundi
ACACACACACACACACACACACACACACACACACACACACACACACATATATACATACGTATATATGTACACACATACGTACTCGGGTTACTATATATATAATATATATATAATTTCCTAGCAACTACCGCATACTGAACGCCTGCTGTGCCAGGCGCCCTGCGGGCATCTCACGTGCCCCTCACCGCAAACCTGAGGTCACTACCACGGCCACCTGTTCGGGAGCCACTGCAGGTGCACTGCTTGAAGCCAGGAAGTGCCCTTAGCGGGAGCGACTGCGGGTTAACCGACCTGATGGGAGGACGTGCTCAATCTCGAGGCGGCATCTCATCCCCCTTTTCTTTGCAAGAGCCTGGTCTGACAACACATAAACCACTTTCCCAGGAAACAACGGAATAATATACTCCGGGCCCTCTGACGGCACATGGAGTTTCGCACCCCGGGTCCTGGTGTCTTCACCTGGGAAATTAGTCTAGAACTCATTCTAGAACTAGTTCAAGACTCAGGTGTGGGGAGATTCTGAAATGCCTGGCACGCGGTCAGCACGCCCCTGGCTGGAGCTGAGCTTGCAGGCAGGCAAAGGAGCCCGTTGCGCCTTCAGAGCTCTTCTCTCCGGGGTAAGCTGCCGTCGCCTGCGCGTGCGGACGGGCGCGGGCTCGCGTTAACACGCCCGTTGGGGGCCGGGGCCGGGGGCGGCCCGGCTGGTGCAGCGTCCACAGCGCCAGGTGCACCGCTGCACCGCGCGCTTCCGGAGCGGGCTGTTAGCACCCACGGGGGCCAAGAAGCAAACCACCTCAAGAAATTGAAGAATTGGGAGTCACAGGGAAACTGGGCCAATAAAGGAAGACAAGTGAAAAGGTAGTATTTTATTGTCCAGGATAATTTTGGTTAGACACGATTTTTGCCCTCAGAGCTGATGGAGAATGGGACTCCACTACCCCATAGTCCAGTTGGTTCGCTGTATTCAGCAACGCCCCAGGTTTGTTTCTAGGTTGGGTTTAAATATTTACGTAAATTCCAGTTAACATACAGCATGATATTAGTTGCAGGGGTACAGTGCAGTGATTCTCCCTTATTTTTAATGATTTTTATGACATTTACCTACGCCCGCTCCGGTTCCTCAGAGATAAAGCAATCCACCTCCCATTTGCTTGCGTGTAACTGTTACTTTTCATTGGGGTGATTGTTCATGGGCCGGTGAGGCCCCTGACAAAAAAGATCTTCCTCTCCCAAACGGGTCCTTGTTTTCAGCTCAGAATGAGTAAGAAGGATTCCCAGTCATACCCTCACGTCCACCTCTCCCCGCGCACGAAATGAACCAGAGTTCAAGGGTGGCCACAGGGAAAGGGAGGGGCTCTTTCCACCCTGCCTTGCGGACTGGGCGGTGCAGCCTCACCTCTGTGGGAGTAAAAACGAGGAGCACGCGCTGCGCTCAGGTGGGACGAGGGCACAGGACCAAGAGCCGGATCTCGAAGCCGTGCACCTGAGCGGCTTTGATGGGAGCGGCAAGCTGAGCACCCCTCCCCTTTGGCCCCGCGCAGGCGGCCGGCTCCTAAAAAGCCAAGCCCCTTAGCGCCCCGGTGACCTTTTCACCGCCTGCAAAGTACAGTTTGTGCAAAACTCGGATGCTGGACGAAGCACTGGTATAGGTTACACCCTAAATGGTGGGATATACCTTTCGTGGGGCTTTTAATGATTCAAAAAAAGATCATGTTACGGATTGTTTTGGCCAGATACTTTTCAGCATCCATCAACGGTCCTTCCATTGGTAAATAAAGAAGATCAAACTACATTTCTTTTAAGATGAAAAGTTTATTTTGCCTTCTGCCTAGAAGCAAAACTAGTGAAAATTAAAGTATAAAAATAAATACAATTTACATTAATGGGCATTCCACTCAAAGTAAAAGTAACAAAAATAATGTATATAAATTAAAAATCCATCAAAAGCACAAAACGATGTCTGGCACTTTTATGAGGAAAAGCTGTGAACATTAAAAGATGTGTAAAACACACAGGCTTTTATCTTTAAAAAAAACAACACTCAAGTTTGTCAACCTTAATCTAAAGCTAGTTTTAACTTTCTCCAAAACAAACTATTTTTTTTTTTAGCTAATTTGCATTAGTGCACACAAAATTTGGAAGTATCTGTCTTTCTGGAAAGACCCACAATGATATGAGTAAGCTGTATCCTGAGTTTTCAGAATGATAAAGCACAATTTATCATATTAAGATATTTTGCTATACTTTATAAAGAATATATCAGTAACTCAGACATTTTTGACCGCCTTCTGATTTCCTGGCTCACTCACTCAACAAATGATACATCTCAATAAAGAAAATCAAGTTTACACCCTGGGTAGATTATTACGGTCTACAGCTGGATGTAATAGCTAACTTTTAAATAGGGCCGAAAACTGGAGAAAACAATCTTTATCTCCACCTTCTTCAAAGGATATTAAGAATATATACAGTCTGCATTTTCAAAATACCAGTATCATTTTAAAATTCAAGTTAGAAAGAGTAAATGTACACAGTCCCGATTTTATGTGAGAAGCACAAAGCCCTTTTTGGAAATGGTATGATAAATTAACAGTGGCATTCACTTTCATAAAATCATGTTCCCTTGGTAACATTTTTTGGTTTATATTTTAAATGAATATGTCAGTGATGAAAACCTTAAATGCGTAACTTCACCTTGACAATATTCCTGTTCCATCTGCAAATCTGAACTTGTTGTTATATAGCCCTTTAGTCTCTCCTAAATCAAGCAAGCTACAAAGAGCAGACCATGAAGAAAGACAAGACGCAGACCACCAAGAAAACAGAAGCGCATGCAGTGTTACTCTATTTTACAGAAATGGATGCACTGATTCACTCCTAGGTGCTACTACATTCCAGAAGATTGTGCTATCTCCCCTAATTTTTTACCCTCCATAGAAAGATTTTATGATTTAGGAGAAGTGTTTCCAAGAGTACTGGGGTAACATACATTAAACCTAACATATCTGCACAAGACAACTAGCTGTTAAGAGGAATGAACTTTTGATCAAAGCAGTGGCCCCCAACCACTTCTATGGTAAAGTTGGGGTGGACCACAATCAGCAGGCGAGTGTTTTCTCCTATGTGGTTATCCCGTAAATCCAAGAATATGAAGACCGAGAGATTAATCAGTTTTTAAAGTTACATAAACCAGGAGAAAAACATCCTTCTGCAGTAATTTCCCCTCAAATACAACAGTATCTAACTTATCAAATTTAGCAATCAGTATGCAGAGATGAATGAAATTTATATTTGAGAACTTAATTTGTAATTTATCACACCTTTTTGACATTTTATAGAAATAAATCCAAATGCCCTTTAAGTTTACAAAAACGTTCTCTGCAGACATCTGGCTACAGAAAACAAACTTAGGTTTGTACAGGTTAAGCAAAGAGATGGTCAATTACTAAATACTAATGTGCCTTCACCCAAACCTAACATTAAGAGGAAAATGACGGTGTAGGGAAGGAATTAACCAGACTGATCAAGTTGCCCAGATAATTGCTCAGCCCTTTGATGTCACTTTGCCTGTGTAAACAGTCCAGGCTTAAATAAAAAGTCCTGGGCAGGGAAAACCGTATGCATGAAACCTCCCATCCACCCCTTGGTTATCCTAACGAATGTTGTCTTCTTAAATTGTCGCAACATTTGGCCGCTTTCTTTGGGTTTTTCCTGCATATGCTCCTAAAAATAGAGCAAAACTAATATTATTTCTCAATGTCAGTTTTTTTATAATACCGTTTAATGAGTGTTTACTATATAATGCCAAGCACTGAGCTAGGCAATGTACATTATTATATTTAATCCTTACATAACATAATCCCCAGGTAGAAACTTACTACTATTTTAAGAATACAGCCGAGACATGGGCGAGGAAGTCACTTGCCTAAGTAACAGATACTCCGAGAACCCAGTTACACCTGATTTGCTGTTTGACCCAATAACCACTGTGCCATACTGCTTCCGACTCTGCTTTAATTAGTGGTTTCTGAATGTCACTATAAACTCCTGAGTCAAGCACCAGACATCAAATGAGCCAAACAGGTCTTAAAACATACGATCAGTGATTGCAATTGAGTTTGTAAGAACTATAAACTTTAAGTGCTCTGCAGCAAGCTGTAAGCCCTTGGCATTCTACTGTCTGTCATCACAAAAAAAAACTAGCTTTCTATCAATTGCTTAATAAACATTCATTCTCCATGCGGATCAAACTAAAGCATAAGTTTCAAGTTTGTTTGTAACACAATCCAAGCCACTAAGAATCTAAGCAGGAAAGAAAAATCTTTTCAACTGCAACTATGGGTCCCTGGGTTGAGATTCATACTTAGAATCTTAATCAGTCATACCACAATTTTTCAATTTACATACAATGATAAAATCGTTAGTCTTTTTCAATTGTCTAGGCACTCAGGTATAAATAAATCTTTAGAAAAATAGGAAAGAAATTTTGTACTTGTTTGGATACATAGTAATTGTACATGTTCATTTAAGAGTTAAGTTCATTTGTATTTATAATTATGTTGCAATGCAATTAAACCACAATAGTTCTAAACATTGAACTTGAGGACACGACTAACTGCACTACTCCGTTCCTAATGTGACTTCCTATTCATCCTTCATACTGTTGAGTATTACTTGGCTCTTTTTCTTACAAATTCACAAGGGACAAACAGTGGAGATGAAATGCATGAGACAAGAACATGGAGAGTAGTCACTGTGGCAATAAATAATATCACGCAAAACAGTACTAACTCCTCAATCAACTGCCAGCTGGCCAGAATTTATCACAATATGTGACTCTAATATGGGAAAAAATTGAAAATGTCTTGAAATCCCACATAACTTCACAAGCCGCAGATCTGGTGTTTGCTTGGAGTTCTCCTAGTTACCTTTCAAACCAGTTGATTCTGACCACCTCTGGAGGAAGCAGAATCCTCAACTACATAACCCCCTTTAAAACACCTCCACTGACTGTCACTCACAGTGGCTTCCAAAAGATGACCTTTTACATTATCCTCTACAAGTGCAACATTATAAATTAAATTCACTACATACATGCAAAAAGTCAGCAATCATTTCAAAGCTATGTTCAGTATCTTGTTCCCTCTTTGAACTTATGTGAACAAATGGCAATAACAAAAAAAATTTCTTATGTTGTTCATTCCCTCCTAATTTGGAGGAAATCAGTTAGTAATAAAAGCTCTAAATATGCCTAATTGTATATTAATGGGAATATTAGAATTGATTAAATAACTCATTGCCTAGTAATTAATTGTATATTAATGGGAAGATTAAAATGATTAACTCATTGCCTAGTGATTAATTTTTGGTTTCTTTTAAATGTTTAGAAAGAAATGTAGTTAAAGCAAAGCATTTTGAAAGTATGTTTAATGAATCACATAATTTTTGGTGAGCTTATCAAAGTATCTTAACAAAGACACCTACCAAATATTAAAACATTAGCTTAAAAGTTTGGCATGAGTTTCATATTAAATTTGTCTTCTTGCCACCATAAACAGAATTTAAAATCCACAAAATAACAGAAACAAAACTTACCCCCTCCCGCCTGGCATATTCACATGTGATCTTGTGGCCAGAGGGAGAAATTTTTCATCACTTTATGTGCAGATACAAATATTCCTGGGTGATACACTGCCCCAAAGCTCAACAAACATGCACAGATTTAGGCATCAGGTTATTATACTTTACTCGTTTATAAAAAGGTTTTCTCAATTAGGCACATACAATTCTACAGATTTTTCAGATTAAAAAAATGTATAGCGTTTCCACGGGATTATTACAGAAGCCAAGATTGGACACACAGTTTTACCAAGGTCTCCTGACCGCCACCAAATACTAACACGGTGGTCATTAGCAGGAATGACTGTGAATATGCCCAAATTATGGTGGCAAGGAAAGACAAGACATTGCACTCGTATGGCCTGCATCGTGGGGCAGCTCGTGCACGTCCTTCTATTGAATGGGCTTGAAGAACTCATTTGCTACACACCTGAAACAGGCGCTCTGTTAGGCACTCTGCTCTGTGAAGACTTCTGTCTATTTTGCACAACCCCCTTCACTGATGTCTTAGGGGTTCTAATTGAATATAAAAGAATTAATAAGTCACTTGCATCAAGATCTAAATGTTCAACATTCAAAGAAAGCAACCATACTGCAACAGTTCAAAGTGCAAATACGCTTGGAAAGAACTTAAGTCTCACGAATGCGCACAGCAAGGAAGCTATGCTTTCCTTCATCGGGAGACTAGAACCAAGGCTTATACTTTGTTGGAAGGATCACTTTGGTGATGCTGAACTTACTATATGGATGCTTACAATACTTAATGAGCAAAATGGTATGAAATGAAAAGTAAAAGCATGCCAACATAAGATGGTAATTAAGATATAATACACAACAGTACACCAAAGGATTATCTTGGAGCACAAAAGTTAAAAGATCTTCGCAATGCTATAAAACAAATCACACTTGTAAAATAGATATCCTTTATGTAAAGACACTAAATTATTTTTCCCTCTCAAAGCTCATCTTGCTTTAGATGTTTTTAAATACCCAGGGGTGGCATTCTTACCCTTGTCTACTAAGTAGCCTATGAACTGGTGCATTCTGTCCTTGGTTTGGCTGAAGGACTCTGTTAACAAAGTAAGTAAAAAATTAATTCAGAAGAGACTGACATAAATTCAGTTATCCCCGGCCCCCCCCCCCCCATTTTTTAAATAGGTGAAAGATGATTAACAGTGAGGTGACACTGGTCATCTATGCAGATATACCAATGTAATACCACGGAGCAAATCACAATGACTGAAGCATATTAATAGGGTACTTATATTTTTTTCACCAAGAGCCCAAATCTTAGGTTTTTGTCTGGATGTCTCAAGTGTTTAATTCTTGTGTGTTAGATAGTTTATTTATACGCTTCACAAAAACCAACTTTTCCTTTCAAACATCCAAGGGAAGTAACATCACTCTTGTAAAAGTAGAAAACAGGTCTGAAATATTAAGCTAGATTTCTAAGGTTTTTAAATAATTATCCTAAATAAGTCCTAGACTGTGAGCTGAACTCAGGACATCGGGGGCTCAAATTTCTACCCAAGACAGCATGTCCTATAGAAAGGTCCTGAGACATGTGGTCTGTCATATAGCCAGCTACATGACCTAGTGTTAATATGGATCTTGGCCATTCTTCAGTCCTCCAATCAGCTGGGAGTGTTCTGCTGATGTCAAGTTAGAAATAACTCAACAAAGAGCAAGCTTGGCATTTACAAAGAAAATCTTTTTTTTTAATAAATAAATAGCTTCTCACGGAGATGAAGTAATTTTTCTCACCTTGTTTCAGAAAGATTTTGTTTAACCAGAAATTTCTTATTTGGCATTCCCATTTCAGCAGCTCTAACACAACATAAAAATAAGGACACACAATGTATTTAGAAAGGGAGAGAAAACCCTTACAGATGTGATACACGATGACAGAAACAAATCATTTACAAGTTTTGTACTACTCAGCTGTACTAAGCACACCAGAAACTACTTTCCAGAAAGAAGCAGCTTGCAACGATAGTCACTTTGCATTAGGTTTCCCTCCCGTGAAGTCTTTCGCATATTAGAAAAAGACTACAGGGTTGCCTGGGTGGCTCAGTCAGTTAAGCATCCGACTTGGGCTCAGGTCACAATCTCACAATTTGTGAGTTCAAGACCCACATCAGGCTCACTGCTGTCAGCATGGAGCCTGCTTGGGATCCTGCTTCAGATCCTCTGTCCCCCTCTCTCTCTGCCCCTCCTCTGCTGGCACTATCTCAAAAATAAATATTAAAAAAAAAAAAAAGAATATATCCAAAAGAAGTAAAATTGACAGTGAATATAAAGATTAACTATTTTTAAGGCTGAATGGCTATCGATTACACAAGTTGAACACTGTCAAATTTAGTACTTTATATGTTTTACCTAAAGATTAAATCAGATTTTATCACCTGAGTAATAAAACTATTTATATAAAAAGAGATTTCTCAGCTCAGCTGTCAAAACGTGAACTGTTCTTTTTTCTAATTTGAATACACAAAGAGACCAATAGATGACTAAAATTAATTGGTTTGGCAATAACTGGATTAATGTGATGTGACAGGAAGTACACTTACTTCATGTACTTCTTCCTATCGAGAGACTTCTGTGTTGCAGCTGACAGGGCCACTCGTGGGCTTTTCATTCTGTCCTTTAAAATACAAAACAAAAAGCTTTAATGGTACCAGTAATACCACTAAAATAATATAGGATGATCTCAAACTGCACAGAAAATCTTCTCTTACTAGCATTCTGAATTTTAGTCTGTCTTTAGAACTGAAACAGTCCAATTTGTTAATAATTACAATGATTTTTCCCAATGAAGTAATAAACTTGGCTTTTCTTTTGGCTACCACATGAAGACCAATGACTCAAACCACATTCCTCCAACACCCTGATATATTTCAAATAACTCTGGTTTCCAAAAAAGGCAAAATCTACATGATAGTTTCAAGGAAATTCAATGTGGAGCCAGTGATAGTTTTTTATAAGCCATCCAAACAACAGTCAAAGCTTCAACTCCAAAATCCAATCACAAAACAATATGCAATTCTTTTAAATCTGTCATCAGAGTTGCATGTTGCTGGTAATCCTGGGGATTGTCTGTGCTTAAGAATTGCAGGGAAGCTGCTGAAGTCAAAATAGGGAATGAGGGGCACCTGGGTGGCTCAGTCGGTTAGGTTAAGTGTCAGACTCTGGATTTCGGCTCAGGTCACGATATCATGGTTCGTGGAATTGAGGCCTGCGTAGGGCTCTGCACTGACAGCCCAGAGCCTGCTTGGGATTCTCTCTCTCTCCTTCTCTCTCTGCCCCTCCCCACTCTTTCTCTCAAAATAAACTTAAAAAAAAAAAAAGAGAGAGAGAATGAGATTTAGTATCAATTACCCCAAACCCAGAAGAACCTCATTGTGAAATAAGAAATATATTGGTCTCTGCCCCTAGTTCCTGCTAATATTTGATCTTTGACACCTGTTCCTAACACAGAGCTCCCAAAACCCTTGCAAATCTGAGAGTGAAAGAGTAGAAACTTTTTTTTTTTTTAAATAAGTTTACTTACTTATTTTGGGAGAGAAAGAGGAGAAAGAAAGAGTCCCAAGGAGGCTACACTCTGTCAGTGCAGAGCCCAATGCAGGGCTCAATCCCATGAACCTTGAGATCAAGGCCAGAGCTGAAATCAACAGTCAGACAGTCAGTTAACTGACCGAGCCACCGAGGTGCCCTGGTAGAAGCATCTTTTGTTCTAATATTTGGTTTTTTACCTCAGTTCCTGACACACAGCTCCAATCCCCTGTCATTTTCTGGGTGACAGGAGCATCTTTTGTTCTAATCGAACAACTTTTTGGGGGGCCCCCAGGTGCAGACTATTCATCAGAAAGACCAAGCCTGAGTAGAAGCTTGGAACATTCAGCCTTAGCTTCTTATCTTGAAGAGACAAGAGAAGGGCTGGAGATTGAGTTAATCATTGATCATGCCTGTATGAGAAAGCCTCCATAAAAACACCTAAAATACGGCGTTCAGAGAGCTTCCAGGCAGTGAACACATCCATGTGCCAGGAAGATGTCCTCTATGCAGACAGAAGCTCATGCCTTCAAGACCCTTCCAGTCTTTGCCCTATCTATCCCTTCATCTGGTAGTTCATCTATATCCTTAATTATGTCCTTTATTATATAATAAACCAGTAAATTCCCTGAGTATTGTAGGCCACTCTAGAAAATTATCAAACCCAAAGACAGGGTTGTGGGAACCCTGTTTTAAAGCTGGTCGGTCAGAAGTATAAGTGACAACCTGAGACTCTGGATGGGGGAATCTTAACTGCCTCCTTACCTTGTAGTATCTGACTCTTAACTCCAAGTAGAAAGAATCAGAATTGAATTGTAGGACACCCTGCTGGAGTGGGGGAAAACCTCACACATTTGGTATCAGAAGTGTCTTGCAAGCATAGAAGAAATAGAGTTTTTCTTTTTCACTCATTCATTAAAAAATCAGATAACAGGGGCGCCTGGGTGGCTCAGTTGGTTAAGCGTCCGACTTCGGCTCAGGTCACGATCTCACGGTCCGTGAGTTCGAGCCCCTCGTCGGGCTCTGGGCTGATGGCTCAGGGCCTGGAGCCTGGTTCCGATTCTGTGTCTCCCTCTCTCTCTGCCCCTCCCCCGTTCATGCTCTGTCTCTGTCTCAAAAATAAATAAACGTTAAAAAAAAATAAAAAAAAATCAGATAACATACCATTTGCCTGAGCATTTTCTCTTTGCGAACTTCTCGGTCATGATGGAGAATAGACATTCTCTCAGCTGCATCCATTACAAAGAATATGTCATGAATACCATACAGGGCAGCTCGCAACTAGGTTCAAAAGAAGAAAATATTGTGCCCATTTAAAAAGATGAGATTAGAATTTAGTAATATTCTATGCATTTTCACTTAGAGAAAAAGGTTAAAGTGTTCATGGAAACCTATTTTCAGTGGTGAAATGAAGGGAGAGATATAAATGTCCATTCCCTAAAAGCCTACAGGATGTGGGCATTTACCTGAGCTAACACTCTTTCCTGAAGAGAAGCATCTTGTGCTGAGACAACTCCTCTCTTTAATGGTGCCTCTGACTGAAAGCTTCTTATGAATTCCATAGTGTCCTGGAAGAAGAAATGCTCCTTCAAAAACCACTCTTCTAGAAAGACTGATGATCACTGGAATTTTCTTTTGATTTTTTCTCAGCCAATTCAAAATCAGTGAGAACATAAAACTATTACTTATCAGAAGGCAAACAGCACTCTCTAAAGCAAGACAAAAATACCCAAACTACTTCATTTAAATATTTAAAAAAATTATCAGACTGAGATTAATCAGATTTCTGTAACTGCCTCTATTGTAGTGACTAAAAAAATGTTGGATCTGCCTAAGTTCTGAACGAATTGGTCAACTCCAGCTAGTGACTAGCTATCACTGAACTGGGAGACTGAGACAGAAGTGAAATACAAACAATGGACAAGCTTCTTACTTTTACGGTTTGGCGAAGTTGTTTTAGCTTATCTGTCTGCATAAGCCTACGAGTTAGAAATCCTTTTGCCACTGCAGTTACTTTGTTAAATTTTGTTTGTACTTCTGGACTGAAAACCTGGAAGAAATAAGACAGATACAATTATTTGAGGATCTGAGCATTATACTCAAGATGTTTTCCCAATCTATTACAATAAGCTAAATTCTTCTACATATGTGTGCTCTGTATAGTTTCATCTCTGACAAAAGCTAAGCTATTTGATGTATGGCAAAAATATCTGTCCCCATTTGTACAACCTAAGATAATGTACCTCTTTAAAAAATATAGCTAGACAGACGGATACACAAATATCATGAAGTATGCCCACCTGAGACCATTTAGTTTTGGCCCTTCCAAAAGCCCTTGTTACTGAGAGTTTGGTGAAGCCACTAGTTGATGATCCCCAGAGGTAGAAGGGTGCTTCATTTGCAGAACCAAAGCTATGCTGTAGGGCAGAGTTCGTGAAACCTGGAAAAATAAATATACATAGAGTATTATACTTGATATTATATAATCAGAATATGCAGAATGTCCAAATAAACACTTATGACTCACTAAGAAGAACAACCGCCTCTGAAACTAATCCATGTGCAGACTTAAAATATTTATGGACTTTAAGCTTATGCGCCAGATGGAGCTTCTCAACACAAACAGCATCTCTGGATAATTGAAGATGTGAAGATATGCTCTTGCTGGGTCTGAAGAATTAGATGTAATTCAAGATCACTCAGGAGATGGCAAACTGTGTTTTCAGTTAAAGCACATCACCTGCTGCATGAATAAACAAAGCCTGGGCTCTGAGTCAAATTTCCTAGTATTTTCCTCACTGAGGTGGCTTTTCTCATGAACACCTGCTCACTAGTCTTTGATCTGCCATCATTTCATTTTTCACTAGTTACTGGTCAATAGAGTTACTTGAAGAGCTACAGTTTGGGGGCACCTGGGTGCCTCAGTCAGTTAAGTGTCTGACTTTGGCTCAAGTCACGATTTCATGGTTCAGGAGTTTGAGCCCCACATCAGGCTCTCTGCTGTCAGCACAAAGCTGGCTTCAGCTACTCTGTCTCCTCTGTCTGCCCCTCCCCTGCTTGCATATGCATGCATTCTCTCTCTCGCAAAAATGAACATTAAAAAAAAAAAAAGAACAGAGCTATAGCCTTAAAGTGTGCCAAATAAAATACCTTGCTGTGGGATAACTTTCCCAAATGGAAGAGAATTCTAAAAACATTTACCAGAACTATTTGAATTTGAAGTATGGAGTGAGTCCACTTGAGACAGCATTGTTTCCAGCAAACCAGAGTCACTCACTTTTCTCCATTCTAAGTCCACTGCACTGTGAATGCCCAATTCAGAGGCTTCAGCTGCCTTCTTCTCTTTTAACATTTTCTCCTGTTCTTCTATTTCCTGTAGATTAACCATGTATTATAACCTGCTATATCTTTTAATTATATCCCAAAATACCACCATTTTAGGCTTAGCTAAAAGTAATGGGGTATTATCAGCAAATGATTAATTTCAAGTTTTCCTACCTCAAGTGAAATCTTAAAGCAAGTAATCTTCCCCTTCAATACACTCATGCAGAATGCATATTTCAGCATCTATGTATAAAATACCTTTGAAAAATATTAAACGTTTTGAGTCAAGGAATCGGAAGTCTCCTTTTGATAAATTATGCATTTATTTTTAGATAAGCTAAATATCAAACCTCACAATTCGGCAATATCCATGTATCAAAATCAATCACCCCCTTAGATTAAGATATACAGGGGAAAAAACTACAAGTGTCCTATACATAACGTGTGACCAAAACTCACACATATCCTGGGCTAACTTCCACTTACCAGCCCCATGTCCTTACATTTTAATTCCTCACCTTTTGCAATCTTTCCTGTTCCCTTTCCTGCTCAGCTATGAGTAGTGATAACTGCTGGGCATGCTGTTCTTCTAGTCTCTTCCGCATTTCTTCAAAAGCTAACATCTTGCTTTTTAATATCTCCTCGCCTTCTGAAAAGAAACACATACCCTCAAATTTAGAAAATTTACTAATATCTGATACACAATTTAAATTATGCTTCTGACCAAAGAGCATTCCGACATCTGACATGACACAATCAAGGCACAGCCAGGTCCCCACTGTGAACCACATCCTCTGCCCCTCCCCTCACTGCATGCTACCAAATAAAGGCCTGTGTGTCACCACCATCCACGCTCAACAGATCGCATCACGATCTGAACTGATGGAGCCAAGACCATGTGTTCAGTCTGGATTCTCCTCACTCAAATTAACCTCAAGGTGTGATTCTCATCTGTTTATTCTTCTGACTCTTGTTCTTCCCCAGGATCTCTGGTATTGTGGCTTGTAGTTTTGTTTTGGTTTGGTTTTTTAAATAAATGTTCCTTTGATAGTGCAAAGCTTCTCAGCTTCAGGTTCCAAAACACATCGGAAATTAAAATTACATATATCAGAATTACTAACTAAAAAATATATTAAATCATTACAACTATACAACTTACTGAATAGAAAGGGGTAAGCCACTCTGAAATGTTGAAATACCAAGTATTACACAGACATAGCACATATTCATGGATCCATCACGATTCAACAAAATTCAAAGAATTATTCTTTCCGAATATACAGTCAATGATTTTCACTTAAGATAAGCATACTGTCTATCTTCTATGGTACCCCCATAATGTTCCTAAATACATTGTATTCATTTACAACAGTTTGCATTTGTTCATGTGCAATTTTTCATAGGCAAAAGGGACTAGAAGAGCAGGGCTAGAATTACAACTTTTAGCAAAAAAGGAAAAAGCTCCTTAGCCCAACCACACAACCAATAGTGAGATCATTCAGCTCTACCTTAAGAATTTCATAAATGAGCAGTGTCCAGGGGCTCATCTGACAGCAAGCCGGCTACCTCCATGAGTGGCCTCACCCCTATTAAAGCACTGCCAGAACCGCCCCATGGTTGGCTTTGTGGGTGTCTGCTACTCATGGGGACAGCCTCCAGCCATGCTGTACTGTCTGTCTGGATTATCCAGGTTGGCTCCCCAGATATCGACTGATGTTTATTTATTAAAGTTCTTATAAAGTTACACAGGCCTTAAAACCCTATTTGTCCTATAAACCCTGTCATAGTGTGCAACTTTACAGAATGTGAAGGTTTTTTTAGGAAGATAGTTATCACATTAGAACTGAAATGTTTATGTCCAAGAACTTCATTTACTTGACTCAGATCTTCCGTATCAGTAATGAAGAATGATGAACCATGACAACAAAATAAGGATTAATGAAGAAGGCATGTTTTAACAAGTTGCTGTTAATATAACACTAGATGAGAAAGAAATTTGAAATATTTTGTATCAATAAAGATGCCATTCTTGAAACGCTACTCACAGGGACTTGTGATTTTTCTCTAATAATTTGATGTTCAGGTGTTCCCTGAAGGACCAATTACATGAGGAGCTCATTACAAATGAAAGGACTGATGAAAATATTAGAAACCACAGTCCAAAAAGAAAATATCATAGTAATACACTAGATTAAAACCGTGAGTGATGTTTCATGCAAGAACTTTTTCCTCCAGTCATTAACAATACTCTCTGTGATACAAAGTGAACTGTGAAAGATTCACATTTTAAATAAGAAAATCCTTGAAGAGGGGTGCCTGCATGGCTCAGTCCATTAAGCTTCTGACTCTTAATTTCAGCTCAGGTCATGATCTCAGTCATGGGATCGAGCCCTGTGTCAGCCAGAGCTGGGTATGGAGGCTGCTTAAGATTCTCTCTCCCTCCTCTGACCCTCCCCTGTTTGTGTGCTTGCTTGCTCTCTCTCTCTCTCTCTCTTTCTCTCTCTCTCTCAAAAAAAGAAAATCCTTTAAGAAAGCCTATCAAATGGCAATAAACTATAGCTAATGATATGTTCTCTGACAAGAGAAATGAAATTAAATATCCTGATGAACAAATGAAGACCATTATTGTTTTTCAAAATGTCAATTAAAAGTATTAAATACAGGGGCCATCTGCTGGGAGGGTATCAAACACTTCAGAGTTTCCTTACCTTTGGAACTACTTTCTAACATTTTATTCTTGTTGATGTAGACAGATCCCTTAGGGTATCTTTTTTCTGGCAAATGTTGCCTTTCCTGTTCAGTTATTCCGGTTGTTAAGACAAAAGGGCAGTTTTCTTTTTGCAAACTATCAATATCTAAATCAAGTCTCCGTTTAACTTTCTCAAAACTGTTATCCAAAAATTGTTCATTTCCACAGGACACTGTAGGGGTGTCCATCTGCTGTCTGGTATTCTGGTTTTGCATCAGTAAAGGAGATGGGTTTTTTACATCATAAGACTTATTCAGTTCCATCTGTAAATTGCAGGAGTTTTTCTCTAACACATTGGCTGACTTGAGTGCACTCATGGGTCCAAAGTTTTGACTCACTACACACTGACCGGTGGCATACGGCTCATGCGATCTTGGCATCGCAGTACATGTACTATCCATTTTGTGTGGTCCTCTCCCATCACATGTTAAGTGACCTTCCATGACATCAAGTCCATGAATAACCTTATTTTCTAGGTGATTTCCTGAAGACTGACATACCTGATTTGATTTACCTAAAACCACTTCCTGTATGGCTTCAGATGTATTTTTGGTGACATAAACCTTGCTTGAACAAACTCCTAAATCAACTGGTAACTTTGGCACAGTTTCAAGTATTTGTGTTTTTTCCTCAGTATCTTGAACAACTAAGTCTATCGTCTGTTCTTTTCCTTTAGGACTTAACTCACAGGCGTTTATTGGGTTATTTATAAGTATATGACATGCTGATGATGGTCTAGAATGCCTTCGATGCATTTTAGGACTCAGGCTTGGCTCTGGAGTAGGTAATTTGGCATATGAACCAGTAAGACTTTTGATAACATTATTTTCGGTAACAAAAGTGGGAATGACTTTAAAATCAGAATCAGGATCTAAAATAGTGTGATGGCCAGTTCGTACAGGTATGTCCACTTTAGAAAAGCTACCTAAAACTGATGTATTCATGCTGCTTGCTTGAGCGGAAGCACCTTGGAGAAGAACATTTGATTTATTAAGGCTTGGTTTGTCAGGAATAACTGAACCACAGTGTTTGCCAGTCAACTGTGCCTTTTCCTTTCCATAGTCAGTCACTTTACCGGCATCATTCTCTTTATCTGAATGACTCTCGTTAACACTCCTCTTTGCACTACTTCTCAGACTGCGTCTAGACTGTTCTCTTTCTATATATTCCTTTGACTTTTTCATCAGGTTCTGAAGACTCATTATGTAGGGATCTGGAGTAACTTCCGAAAGTGATGGATCCGGTTCTTCATGTGTTGGCAAGAGACCATCAGATGTAAGAGTCTCCTGTGGAGTTGCTGAGGGGGTTTTTACAGAAGCTTCGTTTTCCGCAGGGCTAATATCTGAAATATCACACTGCTTCAGAGAATTAAATTCTTCTGAGTCCCTAGCTAAGTCTATCCCATTGAATTTAAATCGGTCCTCATTATTCAGTGGCAAAATTCCAGTTATCTTTTCAGACTTTCCTAAAGTAGAGTGTTCAGTAGGGCTTGGCAAGATATTTGGAAACATAGCAGGGACATTCAGGTTTCTCTCTTCTGAATTAGAGTAAACCGTTTCAGTCTCCCATGGATCAAAATCACTAGCATTAGGTGCTTTTCTAACCTGAAAAAGGAAATTTAAAAATTAATATTCCCTTACTACACACAAAAAAGCCTTTGCTTTGTTTTCTAAAATAAAATTGAAATAGAAAATTCAGAGTTCTAATATTTGAAAACACAAACAAACAAAAACTAAGATAACCTTTTTCTATTGTGTCCTATATCACAGGGAGCACAAATTACTATAAAAAATATCCATTGGTCATTCTGGCCTGTTTATTTAAAGATTAAAAGAAAAAAAAGGAGATTATCTAATCTGATACAATATGTATGTATGTGTATGGGTATACACGTATATTCATATATCCATGTGCAATTTAATCTTGGAATAGAAGGAGTCTCATTAACTTTCTTTTGGTTTACATGTTATTAATGTCACCAGCTGTTCCTCCTATGAAAGCTGTCATCGAAGCATACTAAGGTATGAGTTAAAATAGCAAATAAATTTCTTACATAGGTGACTCCTTTAACAAAGACTAACATATTTTGTAGTAACTAAAACTAAACATTGTAACTAAAATCCTTCTATATGATGAGGCAAATTTGTAGTAAATGAAAGCTCAGCCATGTAGCTTAAGTTACTTAGAAATAAAATTTTCAACTTAAAATCCAAATCATCAAAGCAAACTTCAATTTGATTAACCGATGGCCATTTTTTTTTTAATTTTTTTTTTCAACGTTTATTTATTTGTGGGACAGAGAGAGACAGAGCATGAACGGGGGAGGGGCAGAGAGAGAGGGAGACACAGAATCGGAAACAGGCTCCAGGCTCTGAGCCATCAGCCCAGAGCCCGACAGGGGGCTCGAACTCACGGACCGCGAGATCGTGACCTGGCTGAAGTCGGACGCTTAACCGACTGCGCCACCCAGGCGCCCCATCCGATGGCCATTTTTAAACAGCAACCTGTTAATGAGTTTTGCAACAAGCAAAAGTAAAAAAAATTCTGAATTAAGGGGCACCTGGGTGGCTCAGTCAGTTAAGTGTCCAACTTGAGCTCAGGTCATGATCTTGCAGTTTGTGAGTTCAAGCCCCACATCGGGCTCTCTGGTGTCAGAAGGGAGCCTTGCTTTGGATCCTCTACCTTCCCCCGCCCCTCCCCTGCTCACACGTACTCTCTCTCTCTCTCTCTCAAAAATAAATAAACATTTAAAATTTTTTTCCAGGGGCACCTGGGTGGCTCAGTTGGTTAAGTATCTGACTTCAGCTCAGGTCATGATCTCATGGTTCGTGTGTTTGAGCCCCGGGTTGGGCTCTGTGCTGACAGAGCCTGCAGCCTGTTTCAGATTCTGTCTCTGGCTCTTGCTGCCCCTCCCCCACTTGTGCTCTGTCTCCAAAATAAATAAACATTAAAAAAAAAAATCCAAATTAAGAGAACAATTGATACACAAGAGATCCAACAGAAAAAATTAAAATTACACTTTCTATCTAAATCATTTGACCTTGCAAAAGAATAAAAAGTGAACTGGGGGTGCCTGGGTGGCTTGTCAGTTGGGTGCCCGACTCTAGATTTCAGCTCAGGTCATGATCTCACAATTTGTGAGTTTGAACCCTGCATCAGGTTCTGCACCGAAAGTGCAAAGCCTGCTTGGGATTCTCTATCTCTGTCCCTCTCTCTCTCTATCCCTTCCCCATGCACACAGCTCACCAACCCCCCCAAATAAATAAATCAACGTTAAAAAAAAGAATAAAAAGTGAACTAGGATGGTTTTTAAAGATTATACAAGTATATGCTAAGCTGACAGAAATTATCATATTATCAATACAGACTCCAGAATCCTGAATATTAAAAGATTTTTAGGGGCGCCTGGGTAGCTCAGTCGGTTAAGCGTCCGACTTCGGCTCAGGTCATGATCTCATGGTCTGTGAGTTCGAGCCCCACATCAGGCTCTGTGCTGACACCTCAGAGCCTGGAGGCTGCTTCTGATTCTGTGTTTCCCTCTCTCTCTGACTCTCCCCCGTTTATGCTCTGTCTCTCTCTGTCTCAAAAATAAATAAACATTTAAAAAAAAAATTTTTTTTTTAAGATTTTTAGGTCGTTGTGTATGTGTTTTTTCCCTAGACCATATGGCACTCCTGTTTTACCTTACAAATCCCAAGACATATAATAGTTTCCAGGTACTAATGCAATAAACAGTACAACAAAGTATACTTAGTCACAACCTCAGGATCAAAATAAAACAAAAGTGATACATACTCACCAAACCCAGGAACATATTCATAGGTTTAAGTAAAATAAAATGTTTTCTTAAAATACCTCACGTTTCACATTTGTGTATACAGCAACTATGATTTTGTACACTACGAAAATGTACAGGATCAAAATAAAACAAAAGTGATACATACTCACCAAACCCAGGAACATATTCATAGGTTTAAGTAAAATAAAATGTTTTCTTAAAATACCTCATGTTTCACATTTGTGTATACAGCAACTATGATTTTGTACACTACTAAAATGAGCCTTAAACTTAATATGGACAGTAATTATAATCTGCAAATTAAATTACTACCCACAGAGAAATGAAGGTAGCCGTTGGTGGGAAATAGTCTCAGGTTCATTATACATGTGTCATCTAGTATGAATTATACAGACTGCAAACCCTTAAGATTATGAAGAAAATTTTAAATGTAGCCTGCAGAACAGTGCTATGTATGGTAGACATAATTTGTTCAACATAATTCATTTGGGTTTTTTTTAGTATGATCCAGACCTTAAATTGTTTATACAAATTTAAATTCAGCTAAATAAAAATAATTGCAAACGGCATGAATGTATTGTTTAAATGGTTTCTATTTGGATCTAAGATGAATGTAGACAATTCTACTTATCTAATCTAAATTGCATTTGTGTATTTAAGAGGGTAATTTTCACCAAAAAAAATTGGGGGCAGTTATTTACTTTAGCAGAGAATGAGAATAAGGTCATTGAGTCAATAGTCTGATTAGTTCAGAGTAAACCACAATGGTCAATTCTATCATTTTGTCACTGAGAATTCCATGTTTTTAGAGTCATAAGACACAGACAATAAGCAATTATATTCAGGGTAGGGCTCCATTGTCTAAGTACCCTCTGATTCAAGTACTAGGCATCACTAACAAGCAAGTGAGTGTTCTTTGGAGTAACTGAAATGGAATATTACAAACTACAAAGCTTCTCAAACATTATAGTAAAATATATTGGTAACTAACTAGTAAGTGCAAACATATTTCTGAAAAATTATCATCAATGCTTACCTCATGATTTCTTAATTATAATTTTTAAAAGCCTACATTACACACCTGAACATTTTCAAGAATCTCCTGGACACGAGCCAGTAAATCTTTCTTCTTATTTACATGCTTTCTTGTTTCTACATCAAGTGCTTTCTGCTTTTCTTGTTGCATTTCCTTCCTTCTCTCAATGGTAAGCTGCAAAACATCATAAATATATGATTATTTCTCATAAATATAAAAATATCATAAAATCAGAAAGCTTTGAATCAGAATGATTAAAACATGGAACAGATAAAACCACAGGGAAAGATATCTGAACAGTAGTGAGGGGTAATGAGGAGGATGGGGCATGGGAGATCTTTCCGTGGGTACAAGAATGTTCTGTGTAGGTGTGAGTTATACAGATGTACACCATATATGAAAACTCTATGAAACATTAGAACTTGAGATCTGTGCATTCTACTGCATGTAAATTATTCTCAACTGAATAAAAAAGTTAAAAAGAAAGAAAAAAACCTGTTCACTTACCCAATGCTCTAAAGTGAGAAATAAAATAAGCCCTTTTGGGGGCTCCTGGGTAACCCAGTTAAGGGTCTGACTCTTGATTTTGGCTCAGGTCATGATCTCACAATTCATGAGATCGAGCCCCACGTCGGGCTCTGCGATGACAGTGCAGAGCCTGCTTGGGATTCTCTCTCTCTCTCCTCTCTCTCACTCTCTCAAAATAAATAAATCAACTTAAAAAAAAAAAAAAACCACAATAAGCAAATGGTATTTTTGAACTCTGACTGGACCCAGATTAGGAAAAAAAATAGTATAACAGACATTTTGAACACAAATGGAGAAATCTAAATATGAACAGAATATTAGATGCTATTAAAATTATTACTAATCTTCTTAGGATGTGATGATGGTATTGGGGATTTTATGTAGGAGGATATCTTATTTCTAGAATATTTATACCAAAACATTTAAGTGAAAATTGTTATACAGCTTCAATTTTCAAATGGCTCCACAAAAAAAAAAAAAAAAAAAGCATGTACGTGTATATACACATCTACATATATATAAAATCACAAACACCATAAAGCAAAGATGGCAAAAGTGTTAAAAATTATTAAATCTGGGGCGCCTGGGTGGCGCAGTTGGTTAAGCGTCCAACTTCAGCCAGGTCACGATCTCGCGGTCCGTGGGTTTGAGCCCCGTGTCAGGCTCTGGGCTGATGGCTCGGAGCCTGGAGCCTGTTTCCAATTCTGTGTCTCCCTCTCTCTCTGCCCCTCCCCCGTTCATGCTCTGTCTCTCTCTGTCCCAAAAATAAATAAAAAACGTTGGAAAAAAAAATTTTAAAAAAAATTATTAAATCTAGACGGTATACATGTGGGGAGTCACTGCACTACCCTTTCTATTTTTCTGTATGTTTGAAAATGTCATTACAAAAAGTTGGCAGAAAATATTGATCTTTTACCTCCTGTTATATAAAAAAAAAATTCTTCATGCAATTTCTTTCAATTATATTAATTTTCTGGTTTGAAATAAAGTCACACACATTTTAAAAACATTCAATCAGTATGAAAGAGTTTACAATGAAAAGTGTCTTCCTTCTCATCCTGTATTCCTTTATCATTCCTAAGAAAAAGAATCTTATATAAAAACCCAAATAGTTAACATATATTGAGTACCTCCTATGATCCAAGTAGTGTTGTAAGCATTTTACATGTATTAGATCATTTAATTCTCCAAAGAATCCTATTAAAGTAGACACTATTTTTATTCTCATTTCAAAAATAAAGAAAATGCGGGTGGCCTGAGTGGTTCAGTCAGTTAAGAATCTGACTCTTGATTTAGGCTCAGGTCATGATCTCATGGTTTGTGAGTTCAAGTCCTATATGGGGCTCCGCACTAACAATGCAGAGGGTGCTTGGGATTATCCTTCTCTTCTGCTCTCTCTGCCCTCCCATGCTCATGCTCTCTCTTTCAAAATAACTAAATAAACCGGGAAGGGGAGGGCAGAGAGGGAGGGAGAGAGGGAGGGAGAGAGGGGGAGAGAGACAGAGAGAAAGAGACCAAGGGAGCGAGAAAAAGAGAGAGAGGGAGAAAGAAAAGAAAAAAGAAAAGAAGTACAAGAAAAGAAAATGGACCTGCAAGTTCACACAGCAGGTAGGTGGCAGAGCAGTGATTTAAACCAAGGACAGCAGGCTCCAGAGCCAGGCTTGTAAGCACTATTTTACCCTGCTCCAGAGGGCACGATGTGTGCAGTGATTTACAATAGACTGTGGAGATCCTTCCATGCCTGCACATGTAGGTCTATTGTACTCATTTCAATGGCATGTATGAGATTTCTATAAAATGGACCACAGTCTTTAAACTAGTCCACTACTGGACATTTACGTTGTTTGTTAATCTTTTGATATTTCAAACAATGCTACCATAACCTGTACGTATTTCTTCGGGCACAAAGAGCAGTATAAGTGTAAGATATTCCCAAAAATGGAATTGCTAAATCAAAGGTTACATATACTTTCAAATTCTGATAAACACTACCAAAATGATCTCCAAAAAATAAAATCAGCTGATTCTCTCAGAAAAAATGTAGGATAAGTGCTTTTTCCCCACAACCTAAGGAACGGTAGGTCTTAGCAGAGTTTTGCCAATCTAGTAGATGAAAAAACGCTAACTCTTTTATATTTAATTATGAATACGAAGCATTTTTTCAATGTTTATAACCATTTTTTTTGCTTTTCTGTAAACTTACCTTAGTGACTCAGTATAGAAAAAAAGATTATTTAAAAATCATAGAATGTTTACCAGCGGAGAAAGCACAGCCACTCCATGGAAGCGGATAAGTGAGATGTTTTCAGATGGGACAGGTAGAAAGCTCTCCGTGGACAGTGATGCCTGCTGGACTCTAGCAAGACTATTCTCACAGAACTTCTCATACTCCTCCATCTTCCCACAATTACACTGTCAGAGAGAAAAATGTCACTTGCAATGTGCTGAGAAAAACAGATCTTCATGATTTGGCAAATTTTATAGAGCACTTAAATATTTCTAGCATTCACAATTCCTAGAACTGGCCCCCAGAATTTTTTTTTTCACTGATGAACAGCGAATTCTTAAGTAGAGGTAAGCACCTCAAGATCCTACCCAGTGAAGCCTTGCTTCCTATATTAAATATTCCCAAACATATGTATATAAATCAATATTTAAATATGATTTGTTTAGAAAAGTACTAAGAAGTCACCAGGGAAAAATTCTTAAAAGGAACAAAAGTTCTACACCACTTTACTCACTTCAGATTATAAACTAGAATATTGTATTTTCCTTAGCAGGACTTATCTACACAAGAAAAACTAAATCATACAAAGGTAAAAATGCCAAAAGAAAAAAAAAGACAAAAAGGCTATTTACATAAAAGAGGATATTTACCTTTTAAAATTCTTCTGTTATCATGAAGTTCAAAGTCTATTAGTACTTTCACATCTTGAAAATATATCTGGTCTCCACAGTCACCAGACAAATCAGTCACGGGTGGAAACCAGAGTATCTACTGGCTCTCTTAATAATACTATCTTATTGTTGAAAATTCTAAGCACCACCAAACTACTTAAAACAATCAGCCCAGTAATTTCACAACTTCTGGAAAAGTATGATGATGGCTATGAAAATGCAAGGTAAACAGAAGGATTAGCCACCATGTTCATTCATTTAGCTAATGTTAAATATTTGATTGCCTGTTTCCATAGCTTTATGTCTGGCATCGTTTCCTTTAAATAAGAGAAAATGAAAAGAGAGACATCAGACTCATAACCAGCAAGGGTATGAACTGTGAAAACAGAAAAATACAATAATGTTCCCTTAGGTGTTCACTTTAAAACAACCAAAAAAGGCGGGGGGTGGAAAATTTAATTGACGATATGGGATACGCAGCAATGAAATAAGATAGAATATGATACTGTCTTAAGCATTAAGGTACTTAAAAATGTAGTACACTAAAATGTCAGGGACGCATTATAGCATAATTAGAAATGAAAAAGCATATTATGATTTGATTATGAAAAATAAGATATATTGCTAATTTTGACCAACTGGTAGTCTTCTTATTAATAAAACTTCTTCCTACCATCCCATCAATTCTAATTATTTCTATATTCAACTTATGAAAAGTGTGAGTTTAATTTCAAAGAAAATTATACTGGAGTGTGAATGAGATTATTTTTCAAGCTTTTATTCATAAAACAAGCAAAAGTAAAAAAAACAAAACAACAACAACAAAAATACCACAACACCTTTCTGCATGACATACCAAGGCCTCATTTTTTAGTCTGGATTTCAACCCCCATTATGTTATCTTAACAACCAAAATATGCAGAAGCTAAAATGTAAGAGAAATTCAAACAACTCCATTTCTACTAAAATACTTAAAAATATTTTTTAACACAACCCACGCATTCAGCATTATAGGGCATGTAAATAGATGACTATACAATTATACAATTATAAGAAATATTTACTTTCTATGTATACACAAGCAAAGTATGAAATTCTATTTTAAAGTTCTGGGGAATGTAAAGAATGAATAAAATGTTTTTGTGGCAAGTTTTATTTTTCTTTCAACAACCTCATACAGATATGCCAATTGCTTTGCAAAATTAAATTCAGATCTCTTAAACTGCACACGTTTGTCATGCATATTGCAGATGTACCGTGTTAGATTTTTTATTACAGCATAACTAGGGCAGATGATAGGGCTTTTAATACCCAAATACAAGTGCTAAATATGGTGGATTATGGAAATTACCAAATGATCCTAGAGCATGAAAGAATTTTTCCTATCCTTCAGCCTCAATGTGAATTTCCCTGACCTCAAAGAGGCCATCCCTGATTATCCCATCTAAATTAATCCTGCGTTTACTCACTATCACATTACCCTGCTATTTCCCAATTTTCATAGCACTTACCACTATCTGAAATTATCTTGTTTATCTCCTTGGGTTTTGTCTGTCTTCCTCCACCAAAATGTAAGCTCCATAAGCACAGGTACCTTTTCAGTCTTGCTCACCACTGAATCCCCATTACATAGAACAGTGTCAGCACACAGTAGGCACTTGATAAAAGTAATGAATAAATGAATTAGGGTAATTGGCTCAAACAATAATGCAAACCAGGAGAGAAGAAAAAAAGGAGACAGTGGACCAGATAAAAAAGAAGCTAGCGAGGAAGAACGGAATTTAAAGACTGGTAGTTTTGGGGCGCCTGGGTGGCGCAGTCGGTTAAGCTTCTGACTTCAGCCAGGTCACGATCTCGCGGTCCGTGAGTTCGAGCCCCGCGTCAGGCTCTGGGCTGATGGCTCAGAGCCTGGAGCCTGATTCCGATTCTGTGTCTCCCTCTCTCTCTGCCCCTCCCCCGTTCATGCTCTGTCTCTCTCTGTCCCAAAAATAAATAAACGTTCAAAAAAAAGAAAATTAAGAAAAAATAAATAAATAAAGACTGGTAGTTTCATGGATGATCCTATTCTCCAAAGAAACTGGTACCTCTCAACTGCAAAGGCAATCATTTAAAAAATGAGCATTGTATCCTATATGATTAGCAAGAAGGCACTTCATTTCTCACACAATTACCTGTCAGCAAAGTTTTTTTTTCTGAACAGAGCCTTGACTACAATGCCACTCCAACCACAAATCTACCAACCCACAGTTTACCAGCAGGCATTACCAGTCCACTTGAATTAACAATTTTCAGCTGCATCAAGTTCAGACATGCCTTGTCTTCTCCATTTATACCATGACCCTTCTCCAAATGAGTCTCTTTGCAAACCCCATAGACGGGTGCTCCTCACCAGTGTTCTACCAGAAATGTCACTAAAGGGGATAGTGCAAGTAACAGAACAGATCTTGCTGTGTTTTCGGATGCTAGCTGCTCGTTTACCCCCTAGTCCTCCCAAAGACAAACTTTTTGTATAGGCAATAAAGAGGAAAGTTTCTTATTCGGGGACATATTAGCTGTGTGTTCTTGGCAATTTACTTACCATCTCTATGCCTCAATTTCCTCATCTGTAATGCAGGGATAATCAGAGTATCTGTCTCAATAATTCAATGAACTAAAACGTGTGTGGCAATTAGCATAATGCAGGACACGCTGAAAGGACCAGTATAGGGGACTGCTTTTATTATTAAGAGGATGATGATTATTATGATTTTTGTCACTAGGTTATGAATATCGGGAGGGTAGCGACGGTGCTTTGTTCCTCGTAGGATTCATATGTAACTTTAAAACACAGAAAGGGGGACAACACCGTCCTCATTTCGTTGTTTCCAGACCCCTGTCCATCAAATCAATCTCTGGGAGCCTGTCACTTGCCTAAACTGGGGGTAGGGAACCGGGATTATAACCCTGCAGAATAGGAATCACCTAGCAGTATCAGGGGCAATCAAGAGAATTTGCTTTATTCGCCTCAAGCTTATTCCCCGGGGTCGCAAAGGCAGAGTAAACAGCACTCCTAGGGCCTTTGGTTGTGGTAACCGGCTTTCAGAATGTCCAGTGCACACCCTGAGGACGCTCCCTCGCCAGTATCTTGGGAGAAGAAAAACGGTCCAGTTTTATCAACGTGAGGCGATTACGGCTCTGTCTCGAGTTTATTTGCTAGGGACCCTCTGCCTTGCCCCCAGCGCCCCACGCCCACCTCCCCCAGCTCCTTTGATGGGGCTCCATCCCGAGGGCCCAGGCAGCACCAGTATCCGAGCATCACCTCCGCGCCGAGTGTCGCTGGTCCCCGGGCACCTGTCTCCTCACACTCGGCGCTTTTCTAGAGACTCGAAGCTCAGGGGTCCACCACCTGCATGCGGGTTCGGCACAGAGTTCACCCTCAGCTCTCAGGGCGCCAATTCCGCCTCCCCCGGTGACCTAAAAGCCGGGACCCGCTGAGGATCTAGTTCCCTCCTTAAGCACACACCTGATCTCCCACGGCCTCGTCAGCTTTTTTTTTTTCCCCTCGCCACGGGCCTTGTCAGGAAGCAAACGGCTCAATTGGTACTAACAGAGCGCAGCTCGGTCCGCCGCCGCCTTCTTCTTCTCCTCCCCGCCATATTACTGGTCTCAGGCGGCAACGCGGGATCCTGGCAACCGCCACTGCCGCCGCCACCGCCCGGACTCCACCTCTTTGGGCCGGCACTTCCGGGGGCTGCTTCCGGGGCCGTTGGAACGGTTGGGCCTGAAAAAAACTACAATCCCCAAGGTGCATTGCGCTCCGCGGTACGCGCCCTATCCTAGTGATGGAAGGCGTAGTACTTACGGGCGGCGCAGTGCATGCTGGGAAACGTAGTCTTCACTGCAAGCTAGGGCCTGTAAAATTTTAATGTATTACTGTAAGAACGCCCCTCAGGTCTGAACCCCCTGAAGTGTTCCTTGTAATTGCTACTTTTTACGTATCTGTGAAGAGATAACCTCTTTATTTGTGGTCGTTGGAAAACATACAACACTTACCAAATTTTTTTTCCCGTAAATAAAAAATTGCTGAATCCCAGATATCAACTCTAAGCCTCAAGACATCCCTACACTTTTGCAAATCAGTGGGAAAACACGTCCAAGAACAAAAAGTAACAGGTTCAAGATGGCCCAAAAAGCCCTAAATGTTTTACCAAAATCTTCTATCTAAACATATTACCAGCTTTCCCCAAAATATGAGGTAGTTAGTTGCCCCTTTCCATTTCCTAACTCTGTTTTACCTTCTGTCTTTCTTGCTGAAAATTCTTCCCGTGCCTATTTTTGCACATGTAATATGAGTTTTAAGAGTGCCTATCACACACACACACACACACACACACCGCCTATCACAAGGGTAGTTGTGAAGAACAAATGAGATCTATTTCTTACGCAGTGCCTGGTACAAAAGTCTCACTATTAGCCCTTAGTAGAAGAAGTAAGATCAGGAGGAGGAGGAGTGGAAGGGCCACAGGATTAAAACTGGGATGGCTTGATGTCAGTCTTGACTGTCATTAATTGCGCAATTCACTTCACCGCTCCTGGCCTCGGTTTCCTCATCTCTAAAATGAAAGAATCATTAAAATCCCCTCCACCTTTATAATTCGATTGTGCGTCTTTTGCTATGCTCTTTCATTCCCTCAGAATCTGAAAAATCCTTCTAAAGTCGATTGAATTCAATCTCTTGAGATAAAACTTCTCGACGAAAACTGTTGTTGAGAATAAATGAGATAATGCATAAGACAAACGTTTGCTGGCACAGAACCTGGAACATGGTAAGCGCTCTACAAATGTGAGCTGTACTCCCTAAGCACTATTATCCACCCCCGCCCGTCCCCCCACGAGAATGTAAACCCCAGGAGAGCAGAGACCCTGTTGGTCCTGCTCATTCCTGTATCCTGAGCGCCTGGACTGTTGTTTGCACATCCTGAATTGAATAAATAAGTAGTCTAAGTGTCCTGCCCCTGCAAGGCTTCCTGGGCAGTTTCCTCAAGGGCAGAATGAAGAGTCAGTAAGATCCCTTCCAGCTGTACAACCATGAGACCGCTTTTGTATCCCACCCGCTTCTGGAGTCTGAAAACCTTGGTTGAGGTCTCAACCCCGGAATAATCCAAAGCTATTTTGGAACGTGAGCCTAGCGCCTGGGTCCACCTTCGTTGCCATGGCAGCGGTTCCGCCCCCGAGCTCTGCAGATCCCTCACCCTGATTGGCTGAACAGCTCCCTCCCTCTCCGGATGGGGCCACCGCCGCCATTGTGCGGCGCTGGTCCCCTAAGAGGGTTCCCTCTGCGGCGAGTGTCTTGTGCTTTCGCCCTCGCTTCTCGCTTTTATCCGGGAGCCCGGCGGGTCCGGGACTCCCGTCCGTGCCGGTGCGGGCGCCGGCATGTGGCTGTGGGAGGAACAGGGGGGCCTCCTGGGCCCCTTCTCCTTCCTGCTACTGCTGCTCCTGCTGGTAACGCGTAGTCCCTTCAATGCCTGCCTCTTCACCGGCAGCCTCTACCTCTTGCTGCGCCTGTTCAGCTTTGAGCCTGTGCCCTCCCGCAGAGCCCTGCAGGTGCTCAAGCCGCGGGACCGCGTTTCCGCCATCGCTCACCGCGGCGGCAGCCACGACGCGCCCGAGAACACGCTGGCGGCCATTCGGCTGGTGAGTCCCCCACGCTTCGCGCCCCCCACCCCCGCCCCTCCTGGGAGGTTGTACTTCTGCTTGACCTTCCGAAGGTTCTCCAGTATTCTCATGATACCTTTCGTACACAGGGAATATATCCCAGTGGCCGTCTATCCCTCTGAAGTCAGAAATCTCACAACTTATTTGTATCACACAGCACATACCTACATATTTGCTATATGCCAGGCACTGAGGACACACTCCTAAACAAGACAGAAAGGGCCTCGGCTTTCACAGAGCTTGCGCTGGGATGGGGAAAATCCGCCTTAAACAACACACAAGTGAGATACTTTAAGAGAGTGAAAAGTGTAATGAAGAAATAGGGTAACGGGATAAGGAATGACTGGGAAGAGGACTTGGGCTATTTTGGATAGAGTAATCAGAAAAATCCCCTCAGAAGACCTGTCTTGAGCTGCAGCTGGGATTGTGAGAAGGAGCCAGCCTTAGATCAAGAGAAATGTGTTCCAGGAAAGGAGAACAGCGAGTGCAAAAGCCGGGAGGTGGGGACGATGTTGGAACGTTCAGGTAAGAGACTATACACTATGTGATCTGACTTCAAGGAACAAGAACAAAGACTAGCAAATGAAGCAGGACATGTGGCCAGATTAAGTACAGTCTCTGGCAGTAGTTGAGTTTATTCTAAATGGATCATATTCACAGGAGCTGTGTTTGCTTGTCCTGCAAATTATCTCTCTCCTTATCACCTTTTTCTCCAAACACACAGTTTATGCCAGACAGCCCCTGCAGCTGGACTGCTGATCCAATTTCTGCCTCTTGTTCACAAGCTCTCCTGAGACTCTTGCTCCCTCCAAGATCCTGGCAGTCTCCCTCCTGACTTCATAATGATAGTTTGCATAGTAAGAGAGATTTACACTTATACAGGCGCTTTTGCATCTGTGGAAGTACATCTCTTCCTCACATTTCTTTGAGAGATTATTTTAACACTGAATGGGTAGGAAAACTGACTCAAACACATGCAGCTCCTTCTAGAATTCAGCCTTCTGGTTCCAAGACCCAGTGCTTTTCTTTGTCAGAGATTAGACCGTGTTCCGGGATGTAAAAACCTGGACTCGCTATCTAGCTAGGGACAGACAGTATTACATAACGAGCAAGTTACTTAAGCTTTTGTGTCCCAATCGGAGTCCCCAGTAGGGTGTGGAAACAAGACACCATCAGGGCACCTTTCTTTACTCTACCCTCCCCGCCTGACTTCAGTTTCCCTATCTGTAAAATGGGAGTGATACTGGTATCCACCTAATAGGCTATATAATTCAGTGAGGTAGTCCACAGAAAGTGCTTGGCCCATGATAACCTCCACAAATGTAAGCTCTTTAGGCCAATAATCTAAAGATGGCCTTCATTTTCAAAATCAGCTCAGTGGGGCGACTGGGTGGCTCAGTCGGTTAAGTGTCCGACTTCAGCTCAGGTCATGATCTCGCAGTCCTTGAGTTCAAGCCCCACGTCGGGCTCTGTGCTGACAGCTCAGAGCCTGGAGCCTGCTTCGGATTCTGTGTCTCCCTCTCTCTCTGACCCTCCCCCATTCATGCTCTGTCTCTCTCTGTCTCAAAAATAAATAAACATTAAGAAAAAAAATTTTAAAAAAATCAGCTCAGTGTAAATATAAAAAATTTTAAGTTTGAAGAAGGAAGGGGGTCAGGAAGGCAGCTTTTAATTTAGTGGAGGACACCTAACTCTGTGTTAGTAAACCAAGTTAGACTTCTCTTATGCTTCTTTCCCCTTGGTTCTTTGTGGGGCTTTTGTTTGTTTTTGTTTTTTTTAGTAATCTCTACACCCAACGTGGGGCTCAAGCTCACAACCCCGAGATCAAGTAGCATGCTCTACCGACAGAGTCGTCCAGGTGATTTAATATCTTTCTATTTATTTTTAAATAGAAAGCTAGAAAAGGTGCTCTGTCTCCCTTCCATCACAAAGAACCAAGGGAAGGGGTGCTTGGCTGGCTCATTTGGAAGAGCATGCGACTCTTGATCTCAAGGTTGTGAGTTCCAGCCCCGTGCTGGGTGTAGAGATTACTTAAAAATAAAATACTGGGATGCCTGGGTGGTTCAGTTAGTTAAGCGTCCGACTTTGGCTCAGGTCATGATCTCACAGTTGGTGAGTTTGAGCCCCGCATCGGGCTCTGTGCTGACACTTCAGAGTCTAGAGCCTGGAGCCTACTTCAAATTCTGTGTCTCCCTCTCTCTTTGCCCCCTCCCCTTCTCATGCTCTTTCTCTCTCCCTCAAAAATAAATAAACATTAAAATAAATAAATAAATAAAATCCTTAAAAATAAATAAAAATAAATAAATATAAAGATATTGGAGAATGTATTTTACATTCTGTCTTACACTCAAATAGGTCAGGTGAAGTAACATAGCTATACAGGAGAATTGTCATGAAAAGAAAGATAATTATAAGGAAAAAAGTACATAATTGCCATTGGCTTCCATTTCAACTAACCTTTATGTAAGTTGCCTTAAAGTGTAACTCAGTGTTAATTGAACACAGAAGGCATTCCTAAGTATTTATCAATGATGTAGTGGTTTGGCCAGGAACACATTTGACTGAATATTAATCATATTAAACGAGGAAGTATGTATGTGAAATACACATACACATATAGTGTTTCATATCCTGTTGTGTTCTAAGGGAATTATAGTAATTTCCATTCATGTTTGGGTTGTGCATATCTTTAATATGTGTAATAAACATTGTGCCAAGTTGATTCCTGGTCTTAAGAGGAAATGAATTGTGTTAGTTCAACTTGTTTGAATATCGATGAACTTTTTATCTATAACAAAATTTAGCTGCTGAATACAGACTGCAGAAGATAAAGCCGAATCCTCTCTCAGCTTCGAAAGGAACATGTAGTTTATTTCCATCAAAGTTTGTTTTTTGTCCTGTTCTTCCTCCCTTTGTATGTTTGCAGCTCATAATTTATATTCTCAAGCATCTTACTATGTAAAAAATCAGGAAAGACATTCTGAGAATGGTAGAATTTCTGGTAGATTATAAAATTGATATAGAAGGAAAAACTTGAGAGAAGTTAAATAAGTGTATTCCAAAAACAGATACATGATTATAAACAGTGACTGAGGAATTTAATTATACCCACAGTCCATTCTTTGCACAGGAGCCAGAGTGCAGCTTTAAAAGTATAAATCAGATTATGTCCAGCTCTTATTTACAATCCTCCAGTGGTTCTCTACTGGAATTAAATAAAATTTGAACACCTTCTATCTTATATCTTTTTCAAAGCCCCGTTCTCTGTTCCAGCCACCCTAGGTGCTTATTAGGATGCTTTTGGCTTCATGTAATAGAGACTCTAACTTCAAACACCTCAAACAGTAAGAGGACTTAGTATCTCACATAACAAGAATATGTGGGAGAGGTGACTTCTAGGATGGTTTGTTCAGCTGTTCAATTAATGTTTTTTGAAAAAAACTTTTTAATGTTTATTTATTTTGAGAGAGACAGAGTGAGAGTGGTGGAGGGGCAGAAAGAGGAGACACAGAATCTGAAGCAGCTGTCAGCACAGCTGCGGGGCTCAAACTCACAAACTGCCAGGTATGACCTGAACCGAAGTCAGACACTCAACCAACTGAGCCACCCAGATGCCCCTCAGCTGTTCAATTTGTAATCATGGGACTCAGGTTGTGTTGATCTGTCTGCTCTGCCATCTGCAGCATATTTACTAGTCTTCCTCATTGCAGTCCCATTCTTACACATTACACCATCCACTCTCAATCCCTCTTTCCCAGAAGCCTCCATCCTACACACACACACACACACACACACACACACACACACACAGAGGGTTTGGAATTAGTTCACTTACTCCAAACACAAGAGAAAGCTGAAAAATGGGGCAAGAATAGGTCTCTACGAGCAGGGAAGAAGGGGAATAGATTTGGGTACACAGTCAACACTTTGTGACTCCATCCTACATTGTGGTCTTTCTATTATACTTGCTATTTCTTTTACTTGGAAACTCTTTGTATGGTTTTTCTCCCTTTGATCATTAAGGCCTCAGCTCAGATGTCATATTCTTTTTTTTTTTAATGTTTATTTTTGACAGAGAGACAGCACGAGTAGGGGAGGGGCCGAAAGAGAGGGAGACACAGAATCCGAAGTAGGCTCCAGGCTCTGAGCTGTCAGCACAGAGCCCGACGCGGGGCTTGAACTCATAGACCGTGAGATCATGACCCTAAGCCGAAGTCGGACGCTCAACAGACTGAGCCACCCAGGCGCCCCTCAGATGTCATATTCTTAGGCCTTCCTTGGCGGCCTTGTCTAGTGACCCTCACCTGCCTTAACCTTCACATTACTCTCTGTTTTCTTTTTCAAAACATTTGTCACCATCATAATTTACATGTAACATGTTTGTAATCTGTTTCTCCCTACTGAAATATAAGATCCATAATCCTTTTCTTTCTTGTTCACCACTGTCTCCTCACTTCTTAAAACAGTACCTCCTATCTCATAGGCACTCAGTAAGTATTTGTTGGTAGGATTGTGATGTATTAATACCCAATAAATCCATAAGAATAGATACTCAACATTATCAGCCATCAGGAAAATAGAAATCAAAGCCACAATGAAATACCTATTAGGGTGGCTATAACAGACAGACAATAACAAGTTTCGACAAGGTTGTGGAGAAATTGGAACCTTCATACACTACCAGTGGGGCAAACAGTCTGGCAGTTCCTTAAAAGGTTAAACATAGAGTTATCATCTTAAAACATACATCATGCAAAAACTTGTTCGTAGATTATTCAAACAACAGAAATATCCATCAGCTGGTGAATGGATAAATAAAATGTGATATGTCCATACAATGGAATAGTATTTGGCAAGAAAAAAGAATGATGTCCTGATACATATTACAACATGAATGAACCTTAGAAACATACTAAGTGAGGGGTGCTTGGGTGGCTCAGTCAGTTAAGCATCTGACTTCGTCCGACTTCGGCTCAGGTCATGGTCTCCCGATTTGTCAGTTCAGGCTCCACATCCAGCCCTGTGCTGACAGCTCAGAGCCTGGAACCTACTTTAGGTTCTGTCTCCCTCTCTCTCTCTCTTCCCTTCCCCTGCTGGTGGTGCTCTGTCTCTCTCTCAAAAATAAACATTAAAAAGAAAAGAAATATGCTAAGTGAAAAAAGCCAGTCACAGAAGACTGCATATTATATAATTCTATTAAATAAAATGTTTAGGGGTACCTGGATGGCTCATCCTGTTTAGCATTTGACCCTTGATTTGGGCCCATGGTTTGTGAGATCGAGTCCTGCATCAGGCTTTGTGCTGACAGAACATGGAACCTGTTTGGGATTCTCTCTCCCTCTTTCTCTACCCCTCCCCTGCTCATGTGCTCACTGTCTCTCTCTCTCTCTCTCTCTCTCTCTCTCTCTCTCTCTCTCACCCTCTGTCTCTCTTTCTATCCCAAAATAAATAAGTAAACCTTTAAAAAATAATAAAAATAAATAAATAAAGTGTCTAGAATGGGCAAATCCATAGAGATAGAGGGACTTAGAGGGGTCGGGAATGTGGATTGCTAATGGACACACGGTTTCTTTTTGAGGTGATGAAAATGTTCTAAAATTGTGGTGATGGTTGCACAGCTCTGTGAATATAATAAAAACCACTGAATTGTACATGGATGAATTATACACCAAAAAACACTGCCGTTCTGTGTTTTACTAGTGGAATCTGTGGTTTTCATTATCAGTCAACACAAATGAAGTTCTTTAAGTGAAGTTACAGTATAGTGATGGATATTTAAAACGTACTTTTCAATGAAACAGTTAAAAAGTCATATAAGTATAATGAATTTGTTAAAGCAAATAGTTTTAAAACCAACTTTATCAAAGTATAATTTACATTAATAGAAGAGACATTTTCATTGTACAGTTTGATTAGTTTTGATAAATACATACACCTGGGTAACCACTATCTTAATCTATATCCATCACCCCAGAAAGTTCCTTTGTGCTCTCTTTGGAGTTAATCCTCTACTCACCCCTCTGCCCCAAGGCCACTATTGATCTGATTGCTATTACTATACTACACTGTGCTATTCTATTACTTAAACTATTAGTATAATTTTAAAATAAATTATTTCATTTTATTTTTTTTTAAGTTTTTTTTTTTTAATGTCTATTCATTTTTGAGAGAGAGACAGGGCGAGAGAGAGCATGAGCAGGGGAGGGCAGAGAGAGAGGGGGACACAGAATCCAAAGCGGACTCCAGGCTCTGAGCTGTCAGCACAGAGCCCGACGCGGGGCTTGAATTCATGGACCATGAGATCATGACCTGAGCCGAAGTCGGACGCTCAACCGACTGAGCCACCCAGGCGCCCCTAAATTATTTCATTTTAAATAAAATAAATTTTATTTTAATTTTTTAAAATAAATACATTTAACATAAAATAAAGTTTTAATAAAATTGCAATGTTTTTATAAACTTGTTTATGTGAAATTTAATGTTTTTGTGTGAAATTTTATGTGAATGTTTTATGTGAAATTTTGTATGTATAGAAGAAAAGATACTATTATAAGGAATTGTTATAAATGAAAAGATGAGTACGAATTATATACTGATACATGAATTAGAATCAGGAGCTTACCTTTTTGCCTCTGTATCTGGAATAACATAAAAGTCCTGGTAAAGAAAGTTGAATGCAGCCATTAGAAGATCTGGTCTGAGAAACTCTAGTATGGTGATTCTTTTATAAAGCTTTTGTTTGGGCCTTCATAAACTACTTAGAAAAGACAAATAAATGAACTCATTAGTTCTAGTAATCTTGCTAAGATACAATGTCTCCCCATTGTTATTTCTTGCATTGCAACTAAATAAAGATGGCCCTAATGAATACAGATATAATTGAACCTAATTATAGTGCCCGCCTCAAGGACTAAGGAGAACATTTGTGTCACAGTGAGACAGTTCCATTGTGAATACTGAAAATGTCATCTTGTTTTATGTCATAAATGATATAATCCATATTGATTTCCCAATGTACTATTGTCTTTAATTTAGAAAAGATATCTTTTAATCTTATAAAACGATTAACTTTTTAACCAGTATAAGATGTAATCATTATCGTAATGGCTTTTTCTCTCAGATGTGTTTTCTGAATCAAAACTTATGTTGAGAGCCAACCTCGAGCCAGGCACCAAGCTTGGTAATTTACATGCATTCTTTCTAAATCTTCACAACTCTTAGGGTCATTAGAAAAGTATCATCTTAAAAAGGATGAAACTGAGCTTAGAGTATGATAAGTAACTAGATGACACAGCCAGTGAGTGATAGAATTGGGATTTTTAGATGGGGAAAATCTTGGTCATAATGTGGACGTCAAACTTTGAAGCTTAGAAGAAAATATAGTTGTGTTATATCTTTATAAATGTAGGAAAGGATTTAAATAAGGTAGAATAATCTATGCCCATAAAGGACATGACTGATAAATCCAACCATGTTACAATTAAAAATGTGTTAAAGAACACAATAAATAGCAACGGCTAACATTTATTGAATGTCTACTGTGCACTGGTACAAGAGTTGTACACCATTTCCAGGTACTTAATTGTAATTATGTATGTAGCAAATACATAAAGACCTGTAAGGGAATGGCACAGGAATGATGCACATCAACTTGAAGATGGAGAAAAAGGGGGAGAAATTTCACTCTATCTGTAGGGTCAGTAGTAAACATCTAATGGTTAAGAGTACAGCCTCTACTCTGTCCTAGTTTGTACAACCGAGAGCAAGTTTCTTAATCTGTTTCCTCATCTGAAAATGAATATATCAATAGTACCTACCCAAATATGGCAAGAATCAAATGAGTTAATACATTTAAAGCACTTAGAATAGTGCCTGACTATATAGAAAAGGCTTATTAAATAGTAACTATTACTGTGTTTTAGGGCAGCAAGAGATAGAAGGAAATACGGCAAAATATTAACATCTGTGAAGTCTTTTTTGCTGTATACTGCTCTGGGTGTTTGCATAATTAATTTTTTTTTTTTTAATTTAAAATCTTGATCGTGGTGAGCATTTCATGTCTTCATTGTGACAAGCCAAGGAAGCAAATGTGGGTTAGCGTGTCTCAGAGGAGCGTGCTCAGGTTCTCTTTTTATATATTCTAATGTTCACGTTCTCTTTGTAGATAAATTCTAGTGTACCTTATCATGCTTACCAGCTTGTTGGCCAACAGCCAGTGCTGCTCACATAAACAAATGTAATGTCCCCTAGAAGCAGGCCTGGTGTTTCTGATACAGAAGGTAGAGTTAAACCAACTAAACCCTGGCTCATCCTGTTTATGCCGAAGTAGTGCAATATACAGCTAATCAACAAACACAGGGTAATCAGAGATGCTGTACCAAACAGAGTGTAGGTAAACATGGAATTTGTCTAAATATTTGTAATTGTGAGCCATTAATGGCCCAAAGAGGTAAAGCAACCAAAGAAAACTTAGTTCCAGAAACCTCTCCGTCTACTACCATGGGTGGGGAATTTGAAGCGTTTGAGGAATCCCTAAGTGTGCAGGTTGAAGGAAGGTTATATCATCTGGAAAAGTAGAAACTGGAACTGGATGGGTTGCTATTTGTTACAGGAAGGGGAAGGAATCGGTAAGAGAAGCTGTCTCCTTAGCTAGCCCTGTTGGTTGTCTGGAGCATTTAGATTGTAAAGTGACCTTGGCCACTTGCCATTAATATTGTTGATGTTTTTGTTAAGGCAGCTAAGAATGGAGCAACAGGTGTGGAGTTGGACATTGAGTTTACTTCCGACGGGATTCCTGTCTTAATGCATGATAACACAGTTGATAGGACGACCGATGGTACTGGTCGATTGTGTGACTTGACGTTTGAACAAATTAGGAAGCTTAATCCTGCAGCAAATCACAGGTTAAGGTAAGTGGTTCGTTGTCACTTAAATGTACCTTTCAGCTTTGTTGGAGATCACAGAAAGACACTGGCACCTTCTAATCACATCTTCTCCAGGAAAATTGTTTTGTTGTGTTTTGTTTTGAACTGTATACAGGTTTCCCAAGTAATGAGCACGGTGCCAGAAACAACAGAAATAAGGCATGGATGTTTTTCATCTTTTCCCACGGAGGCCAAATTTGGCTTTGGAATTATTCTCAAGACAATATCTAGTCACTAACATTACTAACATTAGACAATTACTCTGTACTGTCATATAAATTTTATATATATAAAATATACATATATATACAAAAAATTATAAATATATATACATATATATATTTATATATATATATACACATGCACATATATATATGTGTATATATATCAGAACTAGTCCTGTAAGATATTCCACAAGAAAAAGGTTCTGTGATTAACTCAGATCAAGCACTATACTCTAGATGTTCCCCTTGGGGACAAACAGTCCACATCAACAATTCTTACCTTCACTTTAATGTTTCCCAAAAGTGAACGATCACAGAACCCACACCATTCCCACCATTAACAGCTATAAACACATTGGAATTAGTATACTGGGTAATAAACTTTGGAATGTGGTTATTTAAATCCCTCCCAAAATGTGTGCTCATTGTTACTCATCTTGTATCAGTTCTCTGGACAATGATCAATACTCCTTGAGTATTCAACCCAGTGATTATGTTATAGTCCTCTATAAAAGATTTAGACTTTATTTTCCTAGGATCTGAAAGAAATTACAAATAGGGGCACCAGAGTGGCTCAGTCAGTTGAGCATCCAACTTCGATCAGGTTATGATCTCACAGTTTGTGAGTTCAAACCTCACATCAGGCTCTGTGCTAACAGCTAGGAGCCTGAAACCTGTTTCTGATTCTGTGTCTCCCTCTCTTTCTGCCCCTCCCCTGTCTGCACTCTGTCTCTCTCTCTCTCTCACTCTCTCAAAAATAAATAAACATTAAAAAAAAAAAAAAAAAAAGAGGGGCGCCTGGGTGGCGCAGTCGGTTAAGCGTCCGACTTCAGCCAGGTCACGATCTCGCGGTCCATGAGTTCGAGCCCCGCGTCGGGCTCTGGGCTGATGGCTGGGAGCCTGGAGCCTGTTTCCGATTCTGTGTCTCCCTCTCTCTCTGCCCCTCCCCCGTTCATGATCTGTCTCTCTCTGTCCCAAAAATAAATAAACGTTGAAAAAAAAATTTAAAAAAAAAAAAAAAAGAAAAGTCAAACAAAGGAAATTATACCTTAA
>NW_024412453.1:4525024-4635333 GCF_014898765.1 Herpailurus yagouaroundi
AAAAAAAAAAAAAAAAGAAAAGTCAAACAAAGGAAATTATACCTTAATCAAGAAAGAATATTGTTAATGGTTGAAAGTTCTAAGTGCAGGCTCTGGAATTGCTCTTTATTTCATTGTTCTGCTATATGCAAGAGAAAGGCAGGTTTTAATACTGCAATGACATTGCAGCTAATAAGATGTTGGCTTCAAAGTCAACAATTAAAGGAAAAAATGCTTAGGGTCATCATCACCTTTAAAATCCTTTAAGGAGGTATGATATTGTGGATAGATCATCCAGGCAGAAAATCAACAAGGAAACAGTCTTTGAACAACACGTTAGGTCAGATGGATATAACAGATACATGCAGAACATAACATCCAAAACAACAGAATATACATTCTTTCAAGTGCCCATGGAGCCTTCTCTAGGATAGATCACGCGTTAGACCACAAAACAAGCCTCGGTAAATTTAAGAAGATCATATCATGCATTTAAGAATTCATATCATGCATCTTTTCTGACCATAATGGTATAAAACTAGAAATCAGTCACAAGAAAAAATTGGGAAATACACAGACATGTAGAGGCTAAATGACATGCTACTGAACAACTCATGAGTCAACAAAGAAATCAAGGAAGAAATTTAAAAATATATGGAGACAGATGAAAACACAACAGTCCAAAATCTTTGGGACACAATAAAAGCAGTTCTAAGAGGGAAATTTATAGCAATACAGGTCTATCTCAAGAAAAAGAAAAATATCAAACAATCAAGCCTTACACTTAAAGGAACTAGCAAAAGAAGAACAAACAAAGCTCAAGGTGAGTAGAAGGAAGGAAATAATAAACATCAGAGCAGAAACAAATGAACTAGAGACCAAAAAAACAAATAGAAAAGATCGATGAAACCAAAAGAGGATTCTTTGAAAAGATAAACAAAATTGATAAACTTTCAGCCAGAGTCATCAAAAATTACCTGTAATGATTCTGGAAATCCATAGAGGAGAGAAACCACTGTTTGAAAATGTTGTAGTCTATCATGTAAGCTGCTACCCTTAAATAAAATCCAAATTCTGGATTCTAGAGAATGTCTATAATTACAAGGGGCTAAATGTAGGGCGACAAGTTTAGTAAAAAAAAAAAAAAGACCAGTGGCTAAATTCTTCATGATCATATTCCATAATTCTGTAAACTTTCCAAGTTAGAGAAGTTGAATGATTTGGCAGAGGGGGAGGGGAAGGCAGGGAGGAACCTTAGAAAAGTTTTACAATCCCCTTTAAGGCATTGCTCTAAGTCTTGATTTGCTAATTGACTTTCTGTATGTTAATAGGCTTGACTGTATTAATATACACATTAAATAATATATTAATTTGTTTTAGTGCTTTCATTTAATGGAACTACAACAGAACATGTGTAGAAAACTATTCATTCGTTAACTTGCCTAAAAAACATTCACTTTTCCTTATACTCCAGTGCGTTCTAAAGAAAGGAATATGTGAAAAAATTTTAACTCACAAAAAACCTCTAGACAGAGAAGGAAAATCAAATGAGAAATATCCTCTGGGTAATCATCCCCCGTTACTGTATTACACTACATCACTGTACATAGTTGTTGTTTTTTTGTTTTGGGGTTTTTTTTTTTCTAATCTGTAACGAAAAACAGACACTAAGAACTAATGAAACACCTTTCGAACTTCAGGGGGAAAAAGGTACGCGCTTGGAGTCAGTATATCATTTCAATGTCTTTAACTCAGCCAGTCTATCCTACGGTTGGAACTTGTTGCATTTTCTTTGTTTGAACACCAAATGAAGTAATAGGCTTGTGTTTAGGGACCATGTTGTAGGAAAAATAGGTATTTTCTCTAGAACTATCCTCAATGCTGTGAGAGGCTCATCGTGAGAAGGGGCGTGGAAACTAAGACTGGCCAAAGGAATAGCAAATTCATGTCTCTTCTCTCACTCCCATGGAATAGGCATTGAGTAGAATGGCTGGCAGAATTGCCTATGCTCTTTAAATTATCTTTTTTTTTTTTTTTAGCCAAGATACTACAGTTGAAATGATACGGTCGAATAAACATAAGTTAAATCGTGCAGAATGAAATTTCATTATCTGAGAAAAGCAGATTTCTTACATATCAGGCACTTAACTTTCTTTTATCAGAAAATTATATATAGAAGATTATTTTAAACAGTTGCACATAAGTGTACAATACAGTGAACAGATTTATATATTCTTGGGAATTTCTCCTGCATAAGGTTCTATTAGGGCAATTACAGTCTTAAATTTAAGTTTCAGGTTCTCCAGAGGTGGCATTATATTCTGCCCTTCAGTGAGTAGAGTTACTAATTCTATCATAAACTAGTAATTTCATAAAAATTAAATGATTTTTGTTCTTGTTGCTGTTCTTTGGTCAAGAATATCTAATCTGGTTTAAGGACTTAAAGCCAAGTATCCTTAGACTTAGGTATGGTTAAAGAAAGGAAGTCAGGGAAAACACACTGTCCTGTTGGTTGGGACACATTTGTCAAATGTCTGTTTCACTAAACTTTTATCTTTGTCTTTTTCCTGCAATACACTATTCCTTTTCCCTCTCTTATAGGAATGATTTCCCTGATGAAAAGATCCCTACCCTGAGAGAAGCTGTTGCAGAGTGCCTAAACTATAACCTCACAATCTTCTTTGATGTCAAGGGCCATGCAAATATGGTACAGTTTATACCATAGACTTCACAATTTAATCGCTAGTCACTTCCAAAATTAACTATATATTTTGTTACTTATCTTTCTTACGTTATTTTTATAAATTATATTTGCTTATTGGAAGTTTGCAATGCACAGCTCCACATCTTTAGGGAAATAGTAAATTATGGAACTTTTAACGTTTGATGGAACCTTTTAACAACTCCGATATTCTACAACTAACACAAAATAGGTTTCTCTTCCTTGCATAAAGCATTTACAAAAGATAAACCATAAAGAGGCACTTCGTGAACAAACCATTCGGCTAATCTCGTAAGAAAGAATTCAGGAGTCAGACACAAGACCAGTTGCATCTGGCTGATAAGTTAATGGTTTTAGATGGATAACTCTCAACTGAATTTCAAGAGAACTCCTATACATAAAGTTTCTGATAGCTAATAGGATATTTATCTTAGAGTTATCCTTCTTGTATGATTTCTGTTCTTATGTATAGTTTTGTTATTGTATGATTTGAGTAGATGAACTTTTATGATAAAATTATTATAATTTCTTCAAATATGTATGACATTCCTAAGTAAATTTTGCTTGTATAACATATACTTTTATTCATAAAAATATATTTTTGCAATGGAAAATCAATGGGAAAATATGACTTAGATTACCTTTGTTCACTTACAACCAGCTTTTCAAATACAAATGCTTTTTTTCTGCATTTGGACAACTTACAGGTATTTTCCTCCCTTGAAAGCTATAATCAGTAATGGCCACCATTCTGATGATGTCATTTTTTTTTTTTTTTTATTTCAGCCTATAGTTGAAACATTGAAACCAGAAATAAGAGCCCAAGTATATATCCTTACTGTAGCACAGTAGACTCTGATTTTTGAAGAAAGGAAAATGGTGCTCTGGCTCATTTATTATTATGTTACTGGTAGTTGTATGCATGTAAGTGTCCCAGTCAGCCCACATCTGAATCACCAAGAATACCTATTAAAAATACTAATTGCTGGGCCATATCACCTAGAGAAGAAATTCTGAAAATGTCTGGGGTCGTGGGTCAAGGAACATGTATTTTTAATGAGCACCTCAGGTTTTGTTGATGATATTGCCCACATTGGGATCCCTGATAGGTCCTACATTTCACCCACGGTGTACTGACCTTCATGCTTATTCTCTTAAAATAAGGGGGGGGGGGAGAAGAAAATATATATTTTTTAAATTCAGCTATTTGAGATTTGGTGCTCACAGGTGGTTTGGCAACAATGGATAGAACATAGTGATCTAATTCACAAAACGGGAGTGTAAAGGAACAGGTGTAGTAAGTTAGAGATAGTAGAGCCCAGGAGCCAAGATTATGGGCTTTGGAGTCCAATAGACCATGATTCAACTCTGTCACTTACTAAAATGTAACCTTAACCTTGATATGCTTCAGTTTCCTCATGGATAAAATGGGAATAATAAAAGAAACAACTACATAGGGTTGTTATGAGAATTAAATAAATGTTGAAGCGTCACACATAAAGCATACATTAGTTCAGACAACAAGAAAACTTTGGATAACTCACACTCTGTCACATTAGTGAAGGGGAAACATGACATGAATAGTTTCTATGTTCTTTTTTCTTTTCTGGAATGCATTTTATTACTTATATTTAGTTATAGGTATGTGTGACTTTCCAGAACTTAGTGGTATTTCAAGAATTATGATACAGCAACATTACACTCCACCTAGTCACCTCTGTTGTTAGTTGCTATTGATGCCAGTGGCCAAATCTATTAATTCACTAGAGGTTACAAAGTATGAGTGTTTTAGCTCCATCATTTCTTCTTCATTTACTCATCTGGCAACTACAAAAAGAAACTTCTGCTCATCTTGGGAAGAATTGGAAGACTTTCAGCTCTTCCCAGTTCCTTCCTTGTCCCATTGTTTCTGCCTCCATGTTGGTGATGAATGCCATTTCCTCTCAGTCCCCTGGACTGAGCAAATGTACTCTTAGTAGTTCCCAGGCTGGTTGGCTCATGCTTAGGCTAGGAAAGGCAGAGGATGATAGAGTTATGGGTATAAAAGGACTCTTCCTAGTGCCTAAACCAGGTTATAAGGGAAAGGTTTAAAATTTTGCTTTCAGCACCCACTGCCATACCTTCCAAAAGCATGACCAAAGGGGTGAGCTTCTCAACAAATAGTAAAGCAGCAGGACCTCAGTTTCCCCTCTGTCTGCTGTTGGTGTGAGTTTAAGATGTTTCCCAATGGATAATGGAGTCTACCCATACTCCTTTCAACATCCCCATGTATTAGTAAAGTTCTAATTTATTCAGTAGGGTTGTATTTCATAGGTAATAGTTATTAGCTGAGACTCTTGCATTTAAGTAAATTTAAAATACATGAATTTCTCTGCTTTACAGGCTACTGATGCTCTAAAGAAAATATATATGGAGTTTCCTCAACTATACAATAATAGTATCGTCTGCTCTTTCTTGCCAGAAGTCATCTATAAGGTAAATTCAGAATTTTTATTGTACATAATACTATGTTAGTTGATGGTGATCATAGAAGTGGCCCAAGTAAGCATAAGCTAGATGCCTGTGAAATTGAACTGAATTTCAGTTAAGAAACTCCTCTTTCAACAAGAGAAATTCAGAAAGGGGAACGAACTCCTGCCCTATTTTAAGACACCATGATTCCTCTTTAAGTTCCTTCTTTTATGTTGTTCATAGGCTCATTCAGATTACTTTAGTAAGCGCTCTCAGAACAAGGAGTTATGTACCTCTTCATCTCGCTAAGTAACAGCAGAATAAACTTTTATTTAAAAAAAAATTTTTTTTTCAACGTTTATTTATTTTTGGGACAGAGAGAGACAGAGCCTGAACGGGGGAGGGGCAGAGAGAGAGGGAGACACAGAATCGGAAACAGGCTCCAGCCTCTGAGCCATCAGCCCAGAGCCCGACTCGGGGCTCGAACTCCCGGACCGCGAGATCGTGACCTGGCTGATGTCAGACGCTTAACCGACTGCGCCACCCAGGCGCCCCTAAACTTTTAAAAAAACTCTTAATGATGGAGAATTTAAAATATGCACAAAAGTAGATGGTAGTATAACAAGCCCCCCTTTAACCTTGACCCAGCTTGTTTCATCCATACCCCCGTTTATGTACCCCAGCATTATTTTGAAGTAAATTCCACACATCATTTCACCCATAAAAATTGCATTACATATCTTTAAAAAGTTATTCCCCTTTTTAAAAAATACAGCCACAATACAACCATTATCCTATCTAAAACCATTTATCCTTTAAGATCAGGAAATATCTAGTGAATATATCATTTTTCATTTGTCTTAAAAAATATTATAAATGGCTTTTGTTGTTTATAATTGTTAATTTGAATCAGGACCCAAATAAAGACTACATTCTGTAATATAAAATCTTAGAACCTGTAAGTTCTCCTTTTCCCTGCATGTATTTATTGAAGAATCCAGGTTGTTTTGTAGAGTTTACCCAAGTCCAGATTTTGCTCCTTACGCCATGATACAGTTAAACACATTCCCCCCCGTATATATTTCCTGTAAATTGGTAGAGAGCAAAAGACTTGATCAGTGGAGGTTCAATTATTCTTGGCAAGATAATCTCAAAGGTGAGGGTAGTTTTTTCATCAGGAGGCACAAAATAATCTGATTGACTCTTTTGTTGTTGTTTACAGCTGCTATTGATGCCAGCAGCCAGCTCTCAATTTACTGGCAAAATCTTATTATTTTAGTCTATCACTTCTTCACATATTAGCTAGAATACTTCTATAAAAATTCTCATCTACTATTTAGTTATGCAATTGGCAATTAAATGCTTAATCCTTAACTTCACTTACCAGTTTCCAAGATACTGAGTTGGTTCTGTAGCCTTGTTCACAGTGACCAACAGAGCATGCATTTAAAGTTTTACAGGAAGAGTGGAACCTATCCAGATACAAACTATCATTGAGATGAATAGCGTCATGGGGCTTTCAGACATTTGGGTCAGTGTTTACCAATCTTACTTGACCACAGAGGACTTCACAATGTAAGCTACCTTGTCCAGAGGAGCACAGAACACAGACAGAAAGAATTACATCCGCATCTCCCCGTTTCTCCTTGTCCATCCCCAACCCCCACCCCTACTTCTCTCTCTGTTCTCCCTTCTCACTTCCTTCTCACCCCACTTCCCCACCCCCACAACTCTCTCAGCCATTTTCTCTAGAAAGAATCAAAAGCTAACCAACTCATCTGGAAATGATCATGGTTCTATCCTCACTAAGTTCTAATTACTTATCTCTGGCCAGAATTTAAATTGATAACCAACGGAAAGTTAATTCTTGTGACATGAAAATTTGACCCTGAGATTGTAATTTACTCATTTTAAAGGTAGAGATTGTGAAGGAAGTGTTCTTATTTATACTGTATAGTAAATGCTTTACATCCCTTACATTATTTACTCAAAAGGTTTATATCTATTTAGTAGACATGGGGGCCGTTATGGCCACCTCATCAGAAAGAGTAGATTGGCTAAATCCAAAGAAAAATGAGAGGTATTAGATTTTAGATATGATACTTATTTTACTTTCCAAAATTCCTTTTCAGATGAGACAAACAGATCAGAATGTAGTGACAGCTTTAACTCATAGACCTTGGAGCCTTAGCCATACAGGAGATGGGAAACCACGCTATGATACTTACTGGAAACAGTCCATGTTTGTGGTAATGGACATTTTGCTCGATTGGAGCATGCATAATATCTTGTGGTACCTGTGTGGAATTTCAGCTTTCCTCATACAAAAGGATTTTGTATCCCCGTAAGTTGAAAGTTTTTTTTTTTTAATCTTCTTCTGACAGATTTCCTGGAATGCTCTTCTTGGAAAGGAAGGATTAACAGTGGACAGCCTGAATTGGGTTTCACCCACCAAATCTCGCCATGCCTTTATATTTATTTTTTTATTTTATTTTTTTAGAGAGAGGGGGTGTGCAGGGCGGAGGGGCAGAGGAAGGGAGGGAAGGGGAGAGACAGAGACAGAGAGGGGAGGAGAGGGGAGGGGAGGGGAGGGGAGGGGAGGAATCTTAAGCAGGTTCCACACAGTGCAGAGCCTTATTCAGGGCTCGATCCCATGACCCTGGGATCATGACCTGAGCCTAAATCAAGAGTTGGACACTTAACCCACTGAGCCACCCAGGCTCCCGCCCACCATAGCTTTATTAAGTTGGAATGCCACTGGCTTCTTAGGTGGGAAGAGTTCAGACATACTTCACTGTTGCCAAAATAAGTTGATGAAATATTCTCAGTTTTTAGTTTTAAAGAAAAACCTAATAAAAAATAAACCTGCCAAACTATGATGAGAGATAGATTATAAGTCCTTGTGATTGGCTCCCTTTGAAAAGCAACACAGATGCAGGGCAGAGCCCCAGTGAAGACATCCTGTGAGCACCTACCTTACCCCTCCCACTTTTCTTCCTGCTCTGTTCTACATTATAGGCTCTGCTCCATTGCTTCCCAGAAAACTTTCCATTCCTTAACCTACTAGCAGTCTCTGACCTTTATTGTGGTAATTTTATAGCTGTGTATTTCAGCTGATTAGAGTTGTTAGTTTTGGGTTATTTCAGGTATGTGTGCATTCAAGTCAGTCAATATTTGATGTAGGCCTACAGATTTGCAAGGTATTACTAAGAAGCTGAAGATGCTGTGGTAAAGAAAGCCATGGTGTGCCTTCATGGAGTTTATAGTCAAGTAAAAGAGAAGTTGCTAATCAAATCAAATACAATAAATATAAAATTACAATTAAGATAAACGCTATGTAGGAGAGAACAGTGTCCATTTACTGTGTAATTTGACCTAATCATGGGAAAACATCCCCCAGGGAGGTGAAAACTAAGCTAAGATCAGAAGGGTGAGTAGAGGGCGCCTGGGTGGCTCAGTCCATTAAGTGTCCGACCCTTGGTTTTGGCCAGGTCATGCCCTCACAGTCTACGAAATCGAGCCCCACATCGGGCTCTGCACCGACAGCACAGAGCCTGCTTGGGATTCTCTCTCCTTCTCTCTCTGCCCCCCTCTCTCTCTTCAAATAAATAAATACACATTTTAAAAACAAAAAGGGTGAGTAGGAATGGGAGTGTGGAGATCCAAGTCACAGGGGAAAACACATGCAAAAACGTGCTACAGCAGGAAGGAGCCTGGTTCTTTCAAGGACTTGAAAGAAAATCCATTATTCTGCGACACCAAAAGGAAAGGGGGAGCGTGGTGTAAGATGAGGCCAAGGAGATGGGTGGGGGCAAGCCAGTATGGCCTCCAGTATGACTTCTATTTTGGTGTAGGGTGTCTTTAGTAAGTCACTGAAGTGTAAGCTGGAACAACGTGGAGGAGGTTCTGGTGCTGGGTTTTGAAACACTTCCTCTGATTGCACACAGAGACCAGTTACGAGGCTCTTTTTGGGCACTGTTAGTACTCAGTGAATACCAGGAACAGTTGGTCCTTGTTCTGACAGGATTGGTTTGTCCTCTTTCTCCAGGGACTACCTGAAGAAGTGGTCAGCTAAAGGCATTCAGGTTGTTGCTTGGACTGTTAATACCTTTGATGAAAAAAGTTACTACGAATCGCATCTTGGTTCCAGTTATATCACTGACAGCATGTTGGAAGACTGTGCATCTCAGTTCTAGAATTTTCCCCCAGGGAGGAAATCCGGGGTACAGAAACTGCCTGCTGGCCTTAAGCAGGGATATCAAAATACCCTTTGTGCTAGCCCAAGCCCTGGGGGATCAGGTGGCTCATACAAGCAATAGTCGGTATTTGCATTTTTACCTGAACCAAAGCAAAACCTGGTTTTGCCACCTTGTTCCATGGAATGCCTGAGTTCAACACTGTTGCTCTTGAAAATCTGGGTCTGCAAAAAAGGGACAACAGTTCCTGCCCTAGCTGATGGGTACACCGAAACCCAGTGAGGATAAGCACAGATTGAGTTGTGCAGTTTGGGGTTGCAGATGCAAATGCATGGGAAATGCATGATCACTCAAAAGTTGACATTTTAAAACTTGACACACTTATGTAATTTACTTATTTAAAATATTTGTATTCAGCTACATTATCAATGTACTATAGACAGCAAACTTGTGACCATACTAATAAAATCATTAAAAGGAGCACTAAGGGAAAACTGTGTACCAAGCATAATGTCCTAAGACATTAGGAATTCAGGGAAGCCGCTCTCTGCAATCCAGTGACCAGATGCACCAGCCCCTGGTGAGCCTTAATTGCGAAGCAAAGAAAACCGTAGGTAAGTCTTGATACCAGTCCGAGGGATTGTTTATGGTATCTTGAAATAAGAGCTATGAGCCACTAGGGGGCTGAGTTACACTCGTTCGGGCTGTTGTACAACATGACACTAGAACTGCAAGAACCATCTAAGAACATCTAGACTTACCCTCATTTGGCAAATGAGAAAACTCAAACCTGTAGAAGGAAAAGGTCTTCCTTAGAAATGACCCAGCTGGTGACATAGCAGAGCCTGATCTCCTAAAACTAAAATTTTTTAACTATTTGCCACAAACTTTTTAATGGTTTAATGTGCCTATCTCAAAACCCAGAAGAATCGTACAGGGGTATTTTCCTTTTATGGATGAGGAAACCAAGGCAATGCAAACTTAAAGTCACCTACCCAAGCTGTCCAAGTCTTCAGTGCAGTTGAGATTCAAATCCAAGTGAATCTAACTCCAGAGGCCCTGCTCTTAACCATTTGCCCTGTCTGCCTTTACAATGTAGAGCCCTTCATTCCCAGCTCTGTGCTCCTCCACGTAAGCTTCTAGTGGTCTTAACTGTGAACTTAAGTGGCAATATTTAAGACGATATGGAGTCTTTAAAAAATTGCAAAGTCATCTGTCTCCCATAGCTGCGTATTCCCACCTTCCAGCCCCATCTGCAGTCTTGACCACAGGCCCTGAGCTTAGTCATGACTTCCTCCTGAGCCCCAGTGGGTCACCAGCCTCACACTCACAGCAGCCAGACCACCAGTCCGCACAGCTAGATGGCAGAGAGAAGCACACCGAGTTTTGCTTCGGTTGGTGTTGGCAAGAGCATGATAGATGGGGCTGGGGATGTTTTCATCAATATTTACAAAGACATTTTCTCGAATCTAAAGATCAACAACAGGACAAAGATTTATCCAATGAATGGAACAAATAACTGCATGTCCTTTCATGTCACATCATGACTAGAATGTCAAGAGGAGGAGGTGACCAAAGAAAACGTCTGCAGACTGAATCCCCACTTTGGCAAACAGACTGCACAGCAACCGACAAGGGAGGAATTCTCTTGGAGGCAGCACAGCATTAACCTCCCTTCTGTTGTGGGAAGACTTCTTGAGAGCCTCTTGACCTTTGTCCCAAATCCATTTTGCCCTTGACTCGGGCCCAATTAAGGATTTAGATCCAGTGCTAAGGTCCTTGAAGATTGGAGAATTTGGATGAAGAAAGAAAGTGTTAGTACTACTCTTAAGCACTTGGATGGCTTAGGATAGGGCTTAAAAACATAGTATTTGGGATCAGAGAAAACTAAATCCAATTTTATGTTTAGCAACCTAATACATGACCTTGGGCAAGTTATTTGATTCATTTGTACGATAGGGGCAGTATTGGTACCACCCTAGGGAGTGGCTGATTAAATGACAGGGTGCATGTAAAAGGTTTGTTAAATAACTAACATTTACGGACTCCCTAACATACACTAGACACTGTTTGAAATGCTTTCCATGTGTTTGCTCTGCAACACCACAAGGTTGCTACCATCACAATCCCACATTATAGTGAAGGAGACCAAAGCACAGGGAAGTTAAGTAACTTGCCCAAAGTCACACAACAGTAATAGTGTAAGGATTTGGTCCTGGTGATATAGTTCCAGAGCTCACACTTCATACCTCTGCCTATCCTCATGTCCAGCCCATAGCAAGGACTCCCTAATGAGGAACAATCATTCCCAACCCTATAATGGTGCCTGTCACATAATGGATGCTCAGTAAGTGTCTGTTGGAGGAATGAATTATGAATTATGGGATAGCCAAGTGGAAACTTCTTGAGGAAACTGGAGGTGCAGACCTAGTGTGCAGTGGGAGTTGTAGATAAATGATTCAGAATTCAGCAGATCAGGGGTCATCTAAAGTCACGATAGATGGCATTCTTTCCAAGAAAGTCAATACAAATGAAAATTACATCCTCCGCTGTTCATTCAACTGCCCCTCTGTCCTCAGGCTGCCCCAGACAGGTAATATGGAAAGACTACCTCCAAAGACTTAAGAAATCCACTGCTAATTTAACAATGCTCGTTTTCTTATTTGGAGATCAGTGTCTGCAATCCTGTTTTGATAAGAATTTCACCAAAACAAATACTCTATTTTTATTAGATTCAAATTTCTAAATAAAATTATACCTACCATTTCCTACAGTGGGAATAGTCCTTCAATGGGACAATAAACCATAGCTCTCAGGACAAATGAGGGTATGAATTAAGTTGCAAACATGCAGGCAAACCTTTAGCATGGAGTGATGGTTACCACAGTACAAGGTTATTTGGTTTCTTTAATCAAAACTACTAAGGGTTGATAACCTTGTATGTTCTCTTATCAAGCTAAATTATGCCTAAAATCTCACAATCTGATCAGCAGAGTATTACCGTATTACCAAGTATTACAAAGAGGTCGGATATCAGCTAGGCACAATGGTCCTCAAAGGACGCTGTCCTTTGAGACCTGTATTTAGTATCAGCCTAAGGAGGACCTTGTTAGAAATGCAAATCTCAAAGCCCATCCCAGAACTACTGAAGCTGAAACTCTGGGCTGGCTCTGTTTCAGCAAGTCCTCCAGGTGGTTCTGTTACTTGCTCAAGTCTGAGAACACCTGAGCCAGAGAAAAATCCAAAAGTCCTCAATCCTACCACTAACTAGCTATGAGACGGACAAATCACTTAACCTAGGTGTGCCCAACTTTTCATCTGTCAAATGGAGACCATATTTGCACCAATTGTCTCATAGCAATAGTGTTATGAGGTTCAAATGAAGGGGAAAATATGGAAGTGATTTGAAAAATGTGTGAACAGTGTAGCATACAAAAAAATGTGGAGGCACTCAAACACCAAACTACTCAGGGTGTGGTGCTCAGACCCGGGAGCTCTAGACAGAAATGCAGAGTCTCAGCCCCGATCACTGAACTCACAAATTAGAAACTGCTTCGTATCAAGAGCCCAGGTGGTTAAGGTGAAGAACGATCTACACAGGTATAAGGCATTACTTGTATGGGACAGGTGCAGTAAGGAGCCAAGCAGAGGGGCCCCCTTGCTCCACACCTGAGCTCCTCCATCTCATGCTATCTCATGGTGGATCAGATATGTAAATGTTCTGAGAAGTTCCAATTTTGAGAATTTAGGAAGGTATTTGTGAAGTGCTACCGTACTGAGACAATCCATATTATTAGTGAGCTGACTTCTTGCCACCTGACCTCAATTCAAAGATTATAAAAACGTATTATCAGTATTATTAGTCACTCCTTTTGTAATTGAACTTCACACAAAATCATCTCATTGCCTCAAAAATGAACTGAGCCATTCACCGCAGCCACATAAAGGATCTGATCCTGCAGAAATTTCAGAGCGGGTACCTATTTTTTATACTTAAAACTATAGGGGTGATCCGGCTTTCAAGTAACTGTTGGAAAGCATATGTTCCTTTTATCATTTTGGACTAATTAAAAATTAGAGTTGAAGAGGAGGATGGGGAATATTCCCTGAGTATTCTGATGCTCCCCATTGGCACGCTCTGATGCCTTTTATGGTCAGGCAAGTTTGGGAAGAACTACAGCAGTGGTCCCTTATCCCCAGGCAGACACCTGAAACCATGAATAGTACTGAACCTTATACAGATCATGTTTTTCCTATCATACACACCTGTGACAAAGCTTACTTTAGAAGTCAAGCACACTAAGAGATTCACAACAATAATATACTGTAATACACGTTATGGGAATGTAATCTCTCTCAAAATATTGTCCCATACTCACCTTCTTGTGACGACGTGAGATGATAAAATGCCTACGTGACAAGATGAAGTGGGACGAGTGACGTAGGCATTGTGACCTAGCGCTAGGCTGCTTCTGACCTCCTGACAAGGTCACAAGGAGGGTCATCTGCTTCCTGACTGCAGTTGACTGTGGATCACTCAAACTTCGAAAAGCGAAACCATGGATAAGGTTCTCTAGATTCTGGCTCGGATCTCAGCCTGGCTTTCCACCGAGACCATCTGGGGAGCTCTAAAGAAAAAGTGCAGGAGCCTGATTTAGTTGGTCTAGACTGGGGCCTGGGCCTGGCTGTTGTCGATCAGCTCCCCCCGATGATTCTGAGCATAGCCAGCATTGACCCGGAAGCCTAACGGGAGGCCCTGAGAGGACTGGAGGAGAGTTGGCCTCTATTATAGGGCTGAACTGTATTGACCCAAAATTCATATGCTGGAAATCTGAACCCCCGAAACCTCATAATGTAACCATATTTGGATATATGGCCTTTAATTAGGTGAGTTATATTACAGCCATTAGGGTGGGGCCTAATCATATCTGCCCGGTGTCCTTATCAAGTAGAGGAAATTTGGACACGTAAAGGTACATACAGAGCAAAGACCAGGTGAGGACACAGTGAGAAGGTGACCATCTGCAAGCCAAGGAGGCGTCAGAATGAAACCAAAACTGTGGACCCTGACAAGGACCATGACCTTGGACTTCCAGCCTCCAGAACTGTGGAAAAATGCATTTGTGTTGTTTAAGCTAGCCAGTCTGTGGTATTTGGTTATGGCAACACTTGGCAGGCCAATACATCCCCTATCTCAAGCCCAAGTTTTTTGTTTTGGGGGTGTTTTTTTAGTTTATTTATTTATTTTGAGAGACAGTTGAGTGGGGGAGTGGCAGAGGGAGAGAGAGGAAGAGAGAGAATCCCAAGCAGGCTCTGTGCTGTCAGCGCATATGGGGCTTGAACTCATGAAAACATGAGATCATGACCGGAACTAAAGTCAGATGCTTAACTGACTGAACCACCCAGGCCCAAGCCCAAGTTTTAAAAGCATCCTCATATCCGAATGCATGTGAAACCTACAGAGTAGATCTTTCTCCTTTGTTTATACCTCCAGTAGAAACAGGAGTTAACACAAGCAATGGAGGTTCATGGAAAGGCATTCCAGATAGAGGCTCTTAGAATATGGTAAGTGAGCAAAAATGTTGCTCTCGGAGCGAGTCCATATTTCAATGCAGAAGCCAAAGAAGCACAAAACAGCTTTAAGATGACACTGAGAGGGAAAAAAAATTACTTCAAACATCAGTTCAATGGGCTGCCTTCACTAACCCCACAGATAAGTCTCCCATAGTGTCCTGGGCTTCTCCTTCACAGCACCTGTCACAATTACATTTAATTTCTGTTCAATAGTAATTGAATTGTCTAAATTAATCTGCTAGAAATGAAGCACAAGAGGGCAGAGTGTGTCTTGACTTGCTCAACATCTTATTTATAACCACTTGGCACATATTTGTTGAATGAATGAATGAATGAATGAATGAATGAATACTGCCACCAACTGCTAGCAGGGATGATACCAAAAAATTTTAACTCAGTTGATGAAATTTTGTTGATGAAATGAATTAACGAATAAATAAGTGAATGAAAAAGTGAATCAGTGACTGAGCACTGATTGGATGCTTGTGTTTCAAATGTATGTTAAATGTTTGCAAAATTCAGTTCCAATTAGATTTCACAGTAGTGATTACTCAAGAGGGGATGTCTCCCCTGAGTAATTTGGTAAATTGCACCTTTCTGCTGGATGCTTCAGTTCTAAGTACCGTCACATGCCTTGTCAATCATTTGGCAAATCTGCAAAAAAATGCCATATATTGGGGCATCTTGCTGGCTCAGTCAGAAGAGCATGCCATTCTTGATCTTGGAGTTGTGAGTTCAAGCCCCACATGGAGTGTAGAGATTACTTAAATTAAAAAAAATTAAAAAAAAAAAGACTGCTAGGGATGCCTGGGTTGCTCAGTCAAGTTAAGCATCTGACTCTTGATTTCAGCTCAAGTCATGATTTTGCAGTTTGTAACATCGAGCCCTGAGCTGGGCTCTGCACTGACAATACAGAACCCACTTGGGATTCTCTCTCTCTCTCTCTCTCTCTCTCTCTCTCTCTGCCCTTCCTCTGCTCATGCACTCCCTTTCTCTCTCAACATAAACATTTTTAAAAAAAGAATGCTATATATACTGCGTGTGTGTGTGTATGCACACACACACACACACACACACACACACACACACATATGTTCCACACATCACTGCTGGATTCATGTTTGATTCAACAAGACTTAGATATTGACTTATGTGTCAACGTCACAGGGGCTAAGTCCCAGTCCACACCCACCCCCACCCTAGTCCAACCGCAAAGACCTGTACTTGATACGCAATAAAGTTTGTAGACAAGGCCTCTCGTTGTATTTTACCTTTGGGTAACATGGGATGTTTTTGTTCAAAACCATCAACAAATGCAGGTTCCCCAATTCAGAAACTTCACATTTCTGTTTGAGGATCCCATTTTTATTCAGGCTGGACTATTTGAGCACCAGTTTCCAAACTTTTGTCAGGTCTGGGAGCAGAGATTTCTAAGAACCAATAATTCATATGCACATCTCTTGAAGACTAAATGCATAATTCCCAGGCTATCTCTCCCAGGTTTTTGTGAACCAGTTTAAATGTTACAATAGTCTTTATTTTAAAATCCCAAATATTTTATCTTGGGAAATCAGCAATCCAGGTATAAAAAACCAGCAGGAAATGGCCAAATTTACTTCAGCATTTACACTGTGGTCAGTTTCTGCTCCTGGCTAATGATTTAAATTCCCTCCTGGGAAGCTCCAAAAGGCCCAGGGGTCATGGAAGAAGTTGTTCCATCTTGGTATTTTCATTTGACGGGTGTGTGGCTGCCGCAATAAACATTACACCTTTGGATTCTCTTCTCGAACTGATCGCCTAAATCGCAGGTCTGGGTTGGACACAGAAAAGAGTCGTTAGCACAGATATACGCCCTGCCTCACATCTCCAAAGTTAGACAAAATTCAAAATCACACAGCTTCTCATGCCTCCTGCCTTCTCATGCTAAGTTTCTTCAATTCTCCCCTGGAACGTCCATCATTTGGATGCCATCAGTAAATGCGATCCCAAAACGATGAATGGGTTTGTTTGGTTCCTCCCCAGTATTCATTCCCCTCTGGCCTCAGCTCCAGGTTTTCTTTGGGAAGCCCCTCTTCCCCATTCTCAGTCCTCGTGGTCTGTTAGGTTGTACCACCTCTATTTACAGATCTCTGATCTGGCAAATGAAATCACATTTTCATGGCCACAGCAACTGGTTCATGGTGCACATGTCACCCAGTTGGATCCAATGAAACACAGTGAGAATTCTGGGTGTCTCATTCCTTCCCACTAGACTTGAACCTGAGAAGGTACAAGAGGCTGACAAAGGGTCTTGCAATTGTTAGGAAGAACCTATTTGAGAAAGGAGCTAACGTGGAAAAGAATGGAACAGAAAGAAACCAGGTTCTGGTAACATATTGCATCCCAGCTTCTGGCCGCACCTCAAGCAAGAATTATTCTTGGATTTTTGCTGAAGCCACCTTGGGTGGGTTCTTTTCATTAAACGAGTAACTGATACATGAGCAGTTCTGACCCTCTACCTTGAGATATATCATTTGGTTAAATGAGGTCTTCAGTGCCAACGCCCTTACTCACCATGAGCAGCATTGTGTTCCCTGACATGCAAAGGGCTTGTTTGCTGAAAGAGAAGAAAAGCAGTGGCCTCATCACTGGAAAAGAATACAGGCCCACCTCCTGTTGCCTCGTTGGTGGGATTTGTGAGCCCCCACCATTTTAAAATTAAGATATGGCAGATGAAGACCAAGGCTTAGCCACAGACACAGCAAAAAGGTTTGGTTTGGTCTTTTAGGGACAGTAATTCCATTAGTTTATCCGTTCATTTACAGACATTTACTGAGCATCGACAATATGCCAGGTAATATATTAGGACCTGGGGCTGTCAGGGTACAGATCAAGACTCTGCCTGCATAAGATTTGCAGTAGGGCCTGTAGATCCCATAACTACCTTGTGCTGACAATATCAATGTGCACAGATAGTGAATGGCCTGGCAGTCTCTTCCAACAAGGTCCTAACTTCTTAAATCGGTGGCATTTGAATTAAGATGGGTTTATGGTTGGGGTGCCTGGGTGGCTCAGTCGGTTGAGCATCTGGCTCTTGATTTCAGCTCAGGTCATAATCCTGGGGTCATGGGATCGAGCCCCACATCAGGTTCCATGCTGAGTGTGGAGCCTGCTTACGCTTTTTCTCTCTCTCTTTCCCTCTGCCCCCTCCCATGCTCATGTGCTCTCTCTCTCTCCCTCTCAAATAAATATTTTTTAAAATTTTTTTTAATGCTTATTTATTTTTGAAGGAGAGAGAGACAGAGTGTGAGTGGGGGGAAAGCAGAGACAGAGGAAGACACAGAATCTGAAGCAGGCTCCAGGCTCTGAGCTGTCAGCACAGAGCCCAACGCGGGGCTTGAACTCACGAACTGCAAGATCATGACCTGAGCCGAAGTCGAATGCTTAACCGACTGAGCCACCCAGGTGCCCCTCAAATAAATATTTTTAAAAAGATGGGTGTACTGTTTATTCATATTTTCCAGGACACCAAGGATGCCAGCAAGGGCTTTGGAATTAGAACAGGAATGAAACTGGTAAAATCTTTTTAAGAGCATGATATGGCAATTATCTATTAACATCATTATGTGCACGCCCTTTGGCAAAAATACTCACATAAAAATAATTGAAACAAAAATATTTCACTACACAGTTTTTAGTATTTTAAAAAACTGAAAACAACCCAAATGTCCATATATGTACAGACCGAAACAATGTCCGAAATACAGTACTAAGTGATGAGGGACGGGATTATGATACTATGTGTATAGGAAAGCCCCAGTTTTCTAATAAACAGAAAATGTTAGCAGATGCATATATGTTTGTGGATGCCCAGGGGAAAAGATCTGGAAGAATGTACACTGAATCATTCACACGGTGGGGTGAGGGCATTTTCCTTCTCGGTGGGATATACTTCTGTATGATTGGATTATAGAAAATATGCGTGCAAACTCCATGAGGGCCTTCACCATGACAGGTTGAACGAATGAGTATTATTTGTTAAGTAAAAAATAGAGAAATGTTTAAACATAAAAAGTGAAGTGCCCCATGTCATTCTAGTTTCCTGATGCACTTTTCCCAAGGAGGCAAGTCTGTGTCACAGGGATCCAAAGGCGACCTTCACTCTCACCTCTACATCCCTCCTTTCCACGGTGAACGAGCTGGTGTTTGCTCTCTTCTCCATATCCTGCAGCTTGGCCAACTTTTCTATCAGGAACATTTTATCTTTGCCCTCCTGCCAAGAAGGAAAGCAAAAACAAGAACAAAAACATGGAGGTTGGTGTGAGCAAATGATGGAAAGAAGGTTGTTGTTTTTTGGTTTTTTTTTTTTTTAGGCAGGTAGGGTTCCAGACACAGGATAGAGACTGCCACCATGTTTTCTCTTGATGAAAGAGTAGGAACATTTCACAGCAAAGCCAAATTAACCCATACCTTCCTGAATTGGCACATTCTCCACTAAAGCAATTCCAGCAGTCTCAAGCAGCAGCCTTCTCTATCCCGCAGCTAGAAGTAACTTACACGCCCAGGACTGTCTGAAGGCCCAGGACAAATGGTGTATAGCAGCCCCTTCTCGGCATGCCCTCCAACTCAGAACCCTGTCTGGGCACCCAGCACTGCCTGGGCTGGCCCTGTCTTCCCATTGAGAATGTCAAAGCTTATATAGCTCTGCATCGAGGGACATCAAACATATTTCACCTGGCAAAGTTATCAGTGTTAATGGAGTAGACCAGATAAACATCTCCCAAACTGGGAAGAGGAACAAAGGAAAGGGCTATGTCCTCCCCAGGAGCATGACTCACTTCCCTGTGAATCTGTTGCAGATGAGAGGGCGGTATAATCCACCAGTGTTGAAGTGGGCTAGCAAGCAACATTGATGGGCTGTCCGGTCTAGATCAATGCCATTTCTCACGCCCTTGTTTCTCCTTCAACTTTCAATCACTGATTTTAGCAATTAGCTATTATTATTATTTAGCATCCAACAATTATTGCTGTGGTATTTGCTTCATAATAATTTTCTATTTCCCTCATTCTTTCTACTTTTATTCACTGGAATTCTGCAAAGGAGAGCTGTCCTTGGGAAATGGCATTTTAAACAACTCCGCAAGGGGCGCCTGGGTGGCTCACATTGGTTAAGCGTCTAACTTCACCTCAGGTCACGATCTCACAGTTTGTTCGTTTGAGCTCTGTGTCAGGCTCTGTGCTGACAGCTCAGAGCCTGGAGCCCGCTTCAGATTCTGTCTGTCTGTCTGTCTCTCTCTCTCTCTCTCTCTCTCTCTCTCTCTCTGCCCCTTCCCTGCTTGTGCTCTCTCTCTCTCTCTCAAAAATAAACTTTTTTTTTTTTTAAAGCAAGTCTGCTAGCAGTCTTGGATATAGCCAACCTGTTTGTAAATTGCTGGTCTGTAACAGCTGTTTCCATACTTTCGTGCCAATTAGAATTACCTGGAGAGCCTGCAAAAATGCAAACTCAGGATTTATCCAACTCATCTTGACTCGGGGAGATAAACCTGCATTTTAGTTAAAAGCACCATTCAAATCCCACCATTTACTAGCCCTATGACTTTGGGCAGCTCACTTTGCTCTGTAAACCTTAGAATCCTTAATTTTAAAATAGGAATTAAAGATGTATATGTCCCAGTGTGAGTAATAAAAATTAAGTCAGAATTTTTGTTCATTATTTAGCACATGTCAGGCATCATGTAAGTGCTCAACAAATGTTATCTGTTGCCACTACTGGTTAGAGGAGATCAGGGTAATTGGAATTTGCATTTTTAATAAGCATCCAAGAGTTACTGATGTAGGTGATCACACTTTGAGAAGGACTGTTATTAGCCTATTCACAGCCCCTTAGGCTGGGTTCCTCTGGAGACAATGTCCCTGTCTTTGTGGCACATCCTCTGGACAAGATTCCCAAGCATGCAGGCCTGCAGTGATGCTTCTGGTGCCTCCCTGAAATGATGCCATCTAAATTCCTCCCCAGTTTACCTGGTACTGCCCTTACAATAGAAGGCTTTAGAAACAAATCTCTCACCTGGTAAGATCTCCATAAGACTTGCCCAAAACAATTCAAAGTGCTACATCAGAAAAATACAGGTGATGCTTCTGGAGACGAGCAGGGGAGATCATAAGTAAACCATGCCCTTTCTTTACACCATCTAAAAGACCAGCTCAAATGATCTGAAACCCAAAGGTTCAAGCAGCTAGAACCGTGAGGAATCTTGGGCACCTGGATGGCTCAGTTGGTTAAGCGTTGGACTCTTTATTTTGGCTCAGGTCATGACCTCATGGTCATGAGACTGAGCCCCAAATCAGGCTCCATCTGCATTGGGTATGGAGCCTGCGTGCGATTCTCTCTCTCCCTCTCTCTGTCTGTCCCTCTCCTGCTCACTCACATATGCACTTGGCGCAGTCTCTTTCACTCCTTCAAAATAAATAAATAAACATTTAAAAAACAAAAGAACCCTGAGGAATCCTGCTTCTTCCCCAAGTTCTTAGATGTAAGTGTTCATGTCACAATTACGTTGCTATTTAGAAGAAGAGAGAACATGGGGCGCCTGGGTGGCGCAGTCGGTTGAGCATCTGACTTCAGCCAGGTCACGATCTCGCGGTCCGTGAGTTCGAGCCCCGCGTCAGGCTCTGGGCTGATGGCTCAGAGCCTGGAGCCTGTTTCTGATTCTGTGTCTCCCTCTCTCTCTGCCCCTCCCCTGTTCATGCTCTGTCTCTCTCTGTCCCAAAAATAAATAAATGTTGAAAAAAAAAATTTTTTTTAAAAAGAAGAAGAGAGAACAAGTCCAGTATCAACGAGCATCCATATTCCCAGACTGTGGTCTCTAAATACCATCTCACCAGGACTCCTTGAATAAATGTCTGACTGGTGTTCTGGGACAGGTAATAAACAAGAAGAGCCTGGAACATCTTGTCCTTTCAGAGAGCAAGAAAACTATCGAAGACTTTCTGGGGTCATGTCAAAAGAACCCGGGAACTAATTCAAAAGGAATTTGATTAGCAACGAATCAATGAGGCTATTTAAGCATAAAAAAATCATTACAATTGAAAGAAGCAAAGTATACTTAAATCTATGAATTCATAATGATAATTTAAAAATCCTCACTGGCCACATTTTGGGGTTGCTAGGGAGTAGTTGGTTGAATAGTGTCTCCTTTGTAAAAATATTTGTCCAAGTTAAACCAACCCCAGGACCTGCGAATATGGCCTTGTTGGAAATAAGGTCTTTGCAGACATAATTAAAGATTGTTGGATGAGATCATTCTGAATGAGGATGAACCCTAAATTCAATGACAAGTCCTTAGAAGAGAAGGAGAAACAGGCACACAGAGAAAAAGAATTTGTGAAGATGGAGGTAGGAATGGGAGTTATGAAGCCCTAAGCCAAGGAACAGCCAGGTTAGCCAGTGGCCACCAGAATAAGCTAGGAGAGGCATGGAACAGATTCTCAGAGCTCCAGAAGGTACCAACTTCCTGACACCTTGATTTTGGACTTTGGCCTCCAGAACTATGAGGTAACAATGTTCTGTTATTTTAAGCCACCAAGTTCGGGGTTATTTGCCATGGCAGGCCTTAGGAAATGAATACCCTAGGGTATCAACTCAGCATTTCAAAAACTGGTCAATGAAGGGGGAAAAATCATGCATTTCTCTTTCCTCTATAAACTTTATTTCAAGGTAATAAAATAGTTGATGAGCAAAAATTCTTTTTTTCATAGAAAAATTCTAGCTAATAAATGCAAAAGAAATTGTAGGATTAGAGTACTACTGTTCTGTCATTTCTAACAAAATCAGTGGGTCTTCTAGGCAATACTCCTCAAAGGCTGCAAAATCCATCAGGTGAAAGGAGAGTGGGGAGCTTTCTGATGGATGGGTCAGGCTAACAAAGCATGGACCCACTGATCACTTTTCACATCACACAAAAAGAGACATGTAGACATTTTATGTCTCAAGGGGATACCATAAGAAGTGCATAGCATCATCTATGGAGTGTTCTGGCTAAAACACTGAAATGGATTTAGCCGGGTTTTTTTTTTTTTTTTTTTTAACGTTTTATTTATTTTTGAGACAGGGAGAGACAGAGCATGAACAGGGGAGGGTCAGAGAGAGGGAGACACAGAATCTGAAACAGGCTCCAGGCTCTGAGCTGTCAGCACAGAGCCCGACGCGGGGCTCGAACTCACGGACTGTGAGATCATGACCTGAGCCGAAGTCGACCGCTTAACCGACTGAGCCACCCAGGCGCCCCAATTAGTCGGGTTTTTAAATCTCCATGCCAGGGTACAGGAAATAAAAAGAAGCATACTAAATACCACCACAAGGCTGCAAATCAGATATATCCAGAATGTGAGAACTACTACAAGACAAAGGACCTGTTTTCTTCAACGATAAATGGCAAAGAAGGGAGGGGTAAACAATTATAGATTAAAGGAAACAACAGACATATGGACCAAATGCAACATGGGTCACTTTCCCAGACCCTGATTCGAACAACTCGACTGTAAAATGACACTTCATGGGACCAATGGGGCAATTTCACCTTTGATGGTATGTGAGACGATAATAAGGAATTATCAAGTTTTCTTTTAGGTATGATGAGGGTATTATGGTTATGTTTTTTTTTAATCTCTCTCAGACACATAGAAATTTTTACAGATAAAATGATATAAAGTCTAGGATTTGCTTTAAAACAATCCAGATATTTGCAGTGAAGGGTTAGTGTAGATAAAATAAGAATATGCAAAAAAAATTTTAAGCTTATTTGTTTATTTTTGAGAGACAGAGAGTGTGTGCATGAGCAGGAGGGGGACAGAGAGAGGGAGAGAGAGACAGAGAGAATCCCAAGCAGGCTCTGTGCCGTCAGTGCAAAGCCCAACGTGGGGCTCAATCTCTCAAACTGTGAAATCATGAACTGAACTGAAATCAAAAGTCAGACTCTCAACCGACTGAGCCACCCAGGCGCCCCCAAGAGTATACAAATGTTGACGGTAGTTGGTGCTGGGTGGGGGGGCAGATGTAAGTTCGTTGTACTATTCTCTTTTGGAGTATAACTGCAAGTTTGCATTATAAAATGTTTACAGAAAAGTGGGAGGATGGGGCCCCCCGGGTGGCTCAGTCGGTTGAGCGTCCAACTTCGGCTCAGGTCACGATCTCACGGTTTGTGAGTTCGAGCCCCGCGTCGGGCTCTGTACTGATGGCTCAGAGCCTGGAGCCTGCTTCGGATTCTGTGTCTCCCTCTTTCTCTCTCTGCCCCTCCCCCGCTCACAGCTTTGTCTCTCTCTATCTCTGAAAACTGAATAAACCTTAAAAAAAAAAATATATATATATATATATATAAAAAGAAAAGTGGGAGGAGGATACCAGAGGAGCTAACTGAACTTACATTAATAATCTGTTCATGGAGCAATCTGATCATAATCTTCCTTCCCTCTGTGATCTGCCAGTAAAGATAGGTGATGATTCTGGAGAAGAAAAGAAAGAATGACAGACACTTTTGCCAATATTTTGCAGGCCCCAAATTCCAACTGGTCTCAAAGGAACTGAGATATTCTCTTGCAAGTGGATTTTGTCCCAACAGTTTTCCTGAAAAGTTGTGTCTGGATGAATTACAGGTTCAATACATCCGAGCAACCTGGCTGCACGTGGAATCACATGAAAGATGGAAAAAAGACTCATTCCATGGCCTGTCCTCGGATTAATTAACTAGCATCTCTGGGCATAGGGCCAGACAATAGTATTTTTTTTTATGTTTATGTTTTTATTTTGAGAGAGAGAGAACACTTGGAGGAGGGGCAGAGAGAGAGAATCCCAAGCAGGCTCCACATGTCCGTGCCGAGCCCAATGCCGGCCCCATCCCACGACCCTGGGATCATGACCTGAGCTGAAATCAAGAGCCAGACGTTCAACCGACTGAGCCATCCATGCACCCCTATTTTCTTTCTATTTAATATGGAGCACTCCATTGGTAGTATAACCACATCCAGACCTGTCTTCAAAAATTAAATTCCAGGGGCGCCTGGGTGGCCCAGTCGGTTAAGCGTCTGACTTCGGCTCAGGTCATGATCTCACAGTTTGTGAGTTCGAGCCCTGTGTCGGGCTCTGTGCTGACAGCTCAGAGCCTGGAGGCTGCTTTGGATTCTGTGTCTCTCCATCTCTTGGCCCTTCCCCTACTCATACTCTGTGTCTCTCTGTTTCTCAATAATAAATAAACGTTAACAAAAATTTTTTTTAATAAAAAAACACAAAAATTAAATTCCAGGAAGAGATGATGATTAAGAATCATTCAAGTATTGCCAAATATAAATGTAAAATAAAACTTGGCTGTAATATAACTATCTCACAGACTTCTAAATCAATCTCCCATGTATTTTAAGTTTACAAAATAAATTCCCACAAGAATACAGAATGAACATAGCATAAATTCTCATATGGAATATACTTACTTCCAGAAACTATATCAGTTAAATTGGATAATAAAGGCTTGGAATCAAAAATTTCATAAAAGGAAAAAAAGATGTGCCCAGTGGGTAATATGAAACTCAAAGTATCTTCTTAAAATAGGATCATTTAGGGGCGCCTGGGTGGCGCAGTCGGTTAAGTGGCCGACTTCAGCCAGGTCACGATCTCGCGGTCCGTGAGTTCGAGCCCCGCGTCAGGCTCTGGGCTGATGGCTGGGAGCCTGGAGCCTGTTTCCGATTCTGTGTCTCCCTCTCTCTCTGCCTCTCCCCCGTTCATGCTCTGTCTCTCTCTGTCCCAAAAATAAATAAATAAACGTTGAAAAAAAAAATTAAAAAAAAAAAATAGAATCATTTAGGGGTGCCTAGGTGGCTCAGTCAGTTAAGCATCTGACTTCAACTCAGGTCATGATCTCGTGGCTCCTGAGTTTGAGCCCTGCGTTGGGCCCTGTGCTGACAGCTCAGAGCCTGGAGCCTGCTTCAGATTCTGTGTCCCTCTCTGCCCCTCCCTGACTCATACTCTGTTTCTCTCCCAAAAATAAACATTAAAAAAAAAAAGAAAAAAAGAAAAGTGAATGGTAATTTCAATTCCTGTTCCAGTATATCCAGCACATCTACCTTTAACTCGAGCTTGCTGAGAACCACATCTCCACCCCATACTGAAACCTGTAGATCTGATGGCTTTAAATTCTTGATGTAGCAATTCACATAGCTCATCAAAATTAGAGTCACATGTATGACTCCGGCATCTTTTCAGGTGCAGAGGAGTAAAAGACAGAAAGCCAAAGAGTACCGTGGAGTCCCCTCCACCTCAGGCATCTGGCACCCACCCCTGGCGGTGGGGCCAGAAATAATTGTTTTTATTTGAAAACAAAAGAACGCTGTCACACATATGAACAATGCCCAACCCATTTGAACATAATGCCAATCTTAGAAAGCATCACACATATAATTTTCCTAAGCATTCTCAAATCCAAATTTTCATTTTGTTTTCATGCTATTTCTTAAAAGGAGACAGAGCAGGTATTGCTTTCTTCATAAAACAGGCAAAAAAAAAAAAAAGCTCACAAAAAACAAAAAATGAAAACACCTGGGACAAGATGATAGTAAGCAACTCTTAAACTGGGTGGCTCAGTCAGTTAAGCGGCCGACTTCGGCTCAGGTCATGATCTCGCGGTCCGTGAGTTCGAGCCCCGCATCGGGCTCTGTACTGACAGCTCAGAGCCTGGAGCCTGTTTCAGATTCTGTGTCTCCCTCTCTCTGACCCTCCCCCGTTCATGCTCTGTCTCTCTCTCTGTCTCAAAAATAAATAAACGTTAAAAAAAAAAAATTCAAGGGCAAAGTCAGGAGCATCCAGAACACTGAGCTACACTGTAGCCGTTTGCTCTCCTGGGAAACATTCCCCAGACTATCCACATGTCTTGTTAATGACACGTTTTCTCCACCAGTTTCCCAAAGCACTCCACTTACAACACAATGAGGGTGAGGATGAAAAAGAAGTGCACGCTTCCGATGAGGTTCTGGTAGATCCAAACAACCCACAGGTAGCCGGGCCTTTTACTCAGGGTATCGATCCAGCTGTAGATGGAGTGAATGAAGAAGGGCAGACCTCGAAATGGGCCACAATCAGCTGAAGGTTTCAATCTGGTAAAACGGGAGACAGGAAAACATCTGTAGCGTGAGACTCTGGTATAGCTTGTTCTAAAACCAAACTGTCCTTTCTGGGTTCTGGACCTGGAACCAGCAATGCCTGCCTGATGTTCCCATACCCTCCCTCCCAAGGAAGCTCTCTCCCTCACGGCCTCAACAGGTATGTTTTGTCCGTGTGACCCCACTGAGGCTCAGCTCCCAGACAGGGTTATATCATCTGATCTAATGGGAGCCGATCCCAAGAGTGGCAGTGAACTTCGTGGTATCCTGGCTTGAATAAATGAACTGGGTGATCAGATTCTTTTTCTTGGGAACTTGAACTAAGACATATGAAGAAGGGACCCTGCAATCTATGGAAGGTGAGGTTGTGGCAATGAGGGCCACATGCAGTCAGTTGTTATGAATTAGCAGAAACTAGCAGGAAACTAAGAACTGGTTAGGAAGAGAGAGAAAAGAGAGAAGCAAAGACATCATAAAACAGAGTAGCCTGCCCTGAAGCCACTTGAGTTCCTGATGGTTCCAGTTCCATCTGTATCCTAAAAATCAACTCCTGGGGCACCTGCGTGGTTCAGTCGGTTAAGTGTCCAACTTTGGCTCATGTCATGATCTCGCGGTTCATGAGTTCAAACCCCACATCAGGCTCTGCACTGACAGTCTGCCTGGGATTCTCTCTCTCTCTCTCTCTGACCTTCCCCTGACTTGCTCTCTCTCAAAATAAATAAACTTAAAAAAAAAATCAACTCTTTTGTTTGTTTGCTTCATTCATTCATTCTATAAAAGCTTATTTCACCTGTTCCAAGTACTGTGCTAGATACTAAGCCCTTGGGGATTCCATAGCAACAGGACAGACATGGTCTCTGTCCTCCCAGGTTTACATTTTAGTAAGAAAAATGGACAACTAATGAGCTAATGATTAAACAAAGATTCAAGCGAAGGCATTTCTGAATGTGAACGGTGGAGGGAAGAAAAGAAAGTGCCCCTAGAGGGAGAAGAGGTGGGAAAGACAGTAGGCAAGCATGGTCATGAAGGTTAGATCTTGAGGATGACTTCTGAGCTGAGACCCAGAGTGGGGGACAGAAGGCCGCCAGGCAGAGGGAGTGGGAAGAACACACAAAGGACTCCACCTTGTGTTGGGAGAGGCTCACAGGGTCCCAGGAATGGAGCAAGAGTCATGAGGATGAAGGAAGGGTGGAGCCAACGTGGGGTGAGGTTGGAGAGCGAGGAGGGAACCAGCTCAGACAGGGCATTTCGGTTCATTTAGTGGAAGTTTAGTCCCCATTCTGGGAAACTGCAGGCCTCTAGGAAGTGAGGAAGCCCTGCCATCACCTGGTGGGTGATGACCAAACTAAGACACATTCGCTCCTTTGGCTGTTGTGTCTGCTGGTTACCAAGGGGACTTGGGTTCAATACTGTATTAAGCACGTCTTCTTACTGCGATGTTTTGACATCTGGGGCCTTACAGACCCTGGAGAGATAGCCCCTCCCGGGAGCTCCCCTACATGGTATGTTTTTTCCATGCAAAACAACCAACCCAGAGCCCACACCCCACCCTCCACCTCCTCCATCAGGCTCTCACACTCAGGGTCACTCTCCCCCTGCCCTGAACCCCACAGGGCCAGGTAACCAGATAAATCCAGACAGCCCCCAAAGCCACTGAAATTGTTCAAACGAGCCAATCCTAAACCTGCCTATCCTCTCTCGCCCTTTCCTTCCCAGGGAAACCACAATAAAGGTTCTTTTTTTTTTTTTGTTTAATTATTTTTTAGTGTTTATTTATTATTGAGAGACAGAGCATGAGCATGGGAGGGGCAGAGAGAGGAGGAGTCACAGAATCCAAAGAAGGCTCCAGGCTCTGAGCTGTCAGCACAGAGCCCCACGCGGGGCTCAAACTCACAAACTGAGAGATCATGACCTGAGCTGAAGTCAGACGCTTAACCGAAGGAGCCATCCAGGTGTCCCAACCACAATAAAGGTTCTTGCCCACACTTTCTCCTCACTCCCGCTGTGTCCTGACCAACCCTGGGATTCCCTCATGTGGCCTCCTGTGGTGTGGCATCCCCACCCCCACTACCACTTCTACTGGGATCTGAGTAAAATAAATCATCTTTCCAATGACATTCATCTCCTGATCTGCTGGCCTCACCAAACCTTAATAATAATAAAACCTACATTTTACTTATTTATTTTAAAGTAGGCTACACACCCAATGTGGGGCTTGAACTCATGACCCTGAGATCAAGAGTCTGATGTTCTACCGACTGAGCCACCCAGGTGTCCCAAAACCTACATTTTAAAACACTCACTCACCCCATCTCTAAGACCTCTCCACAAGCCACGGTTTCCTACCTCCAGATGGTGATGGCCAGGGTGCAAAGGACCCCGGTGAAGGATGGGAAAAAGAGCAAGAAGATGAAGAAAGTCATCATCTGTGAGGCTCGCCAGGCTTTGCTCGGAGGCTGGAAATTCATCATCAGGCTGATCTGAAGAGAGAGAAGCAGACACCTCCCATCTGTGGCCAGAGGGACAGGCCAGAGGGACCCCAGCCAGGCAATGGCTTCCCGATAACCCTTCCCAGCACCCCTCCCCACTGCCCCCCGACTCAGTTCCAACCACGGGGCCACATGGGACTGGGAGAAGCTAATTCCTTCCACCTTCAGGCTGACTCACGTTTTTGACATAAAACATGATGAAAAGAGTAATCATTTGGATAAAGGGCAGCAGAGGGCAGAAGAAGGTTCCAATCCTATGAGGGAAAAAGGGTGAGTGTCAAAAGTCAGGGGAAACATGAAGACAGAGAATGTGGTGGGAGGAGGGCAGGTACAGGGGATGTGGAGGGAAGGGAAAGAGGGTGTTACAGGCTGAACTGTGCTTCTCCAAAACGCGTATGTTGGAGTCCTAGTACCCCTAGTACCGCAGAATGTGACTATTTGGAGAAGGGGTCTTTAAAGAGGTAATTAAAGTAAAAGGAGGTCCCTAGAGTAGGCCCTAATACAATATAACTGGTGTCCTTAAAAGAAGAGATTAGGACCCAGATACACACAGAGGGACCATGTGAAGACTGTGGAAGCAGGTGCCATCCCACAGGCCGAGGACAGAGGTCTCAGAAGGAACCAACCTACGAACACCTTGATCTTGGACCTCTAGCCACCAGAACTGTGAGAAAATAAATTTCTGTCGTTTCAGCCACCCAGTCTGTGGTATTTGTTATGGACGCTCTAGCAGACTAATACAGAGGGAGTGTGCTCTATGGCTGTAGACCAGGAGCATTCCCACCACACCCAGTATAGCCGGCTGCTCCCTTCCCAGCTTTGGAAAAGAGAGTTTGCAGAAAGCACCACCCACACACCACCAAATGGTCTTCAGCAAGCCCTAACCTAGGTGTCCCGAATGCGGGACATGTCCTCCTGCTTCCTCCATGGCATTCAAGAAGGTCTGAGGTCCCGCAGGGAGAGGCATTAAACTGCACTGAGTTACAGATGGGAAAGGCATTCTCTCTCAATTCTCCCTAATACTCCTGAGTGCCGAGAGAAGAAAATCTCACTTTGGTGGTCCTAACACTTGTCAACCTCCCTTTGTTCCCAAAAGAAAGGTGGGAGGGGGGAGGTAAAGCTTTAAACTGAGAGCCTTGGCAGACGGGAGCATCCAGCTAGAATTTAATGACTGGTGGTGATTGGCTTGGTTTTATTTTATTTTATTTTTCTTATTTTTTTAAAGTTTATTTATTTATTTTGAGAGAGACAGAGACAGCTTGAGTGGGGAAGGGACAGAGAGAGAGAGAGAGAATCCCTAGCAGGCTCCATGATGCTGCCAGAGCAAAGCCCCATGCAGGACTGAACCCTTGGAACCATGAGATCACGACCTGAGCTGAAACCAACAGTCAGAGACTCAACCAACTGAGCCACCCAGGCGCCCCTTATTTTATTTTTCTAAAGTGACTGACATTTTTCCTTTTTTTTAACAATTTTTTAATGTTTTTTATTTATTTTTGAGACAGAGAGAGAGCATGAACAGGGGAAGGGCAGAGAGAGGGAGACACAGAAATCGAAGTGGCTCCAGGCTCTGAGCTGTCAGCACAGAGCCTGATGCGGGGCTCGAACTCACGAACCGCAAGACTGTGACCTGAGCCGAAGTCGGACGCTTAACCGACTGAGCCACCCAGGCACCCTGACATTTTTCTTTAAGTAATCTCTAGACCCAAGATGGGCCTCAAACTCACGACCCCAAGATCAAGAGAGATCAAGAGTCAGATGCTCTACCAACTGAGCCAGCCAGGTGTCCTGGGTTTTGTTTTATTTTTTAAGTTACTTGCAGTTTCTCTCAAATGACTCTGATTTTCCATTCTGGTGGTAAAATAAAGACTCCTTTAAAAATGTATTTAGGGGCACCTGGGTGGCTCAGTCAGTTAAGCATCTAACTCTTAATGTCAGCTCAGGATATGATCACACGGTTTATGGGTTCGAGCCCCACACCAGGCTCTGCGCCGACAGCATGGAGCCTGCTTGGGATTCTTCCTCTCTCTCCGCTCCTCCCCTGTGTGCTCTCTACCTCTCTCCCTCAAAAATAAATAAATAACCATTAAAAAAAATAAAAATAAAAAATAAAACATTTTTAAAAAGGCAAACTATATAAAAGATAATACTAAGTAAAAACCAGTACCAGTGATATGTAGATAAGCCAAAAAATAGGCAGGCTGGTGTGCAAAAGGCTGAAGTTTGGGACACACTTACCTCACCTCATCTCTACCATTGTCCCTAATATACATTGCCTTTCTGTCACCCTGTTATCTTCTTTTAAAGCTCATCATCAAAGGCAACATTCTCCTAAAACCCACAGAGGTTAAATCTATCATTTCCATGGAGAAAAGAAAAGATACATGTGTTTTCAATTGTGCTTATTTGCAATTTATTAACACAAACCATAAAGACCCAGAAGTAATAATGGCCATCTCTGATTGCAACTTTTTCCCCCTTGCTGCTAACATTTCCCTTTGGAACCTTCATTAATGGTCAATAGTATGAGGGCTTTGTTTCTAGGGCTCAAAAACCTGGCCAAAGTAAGCACTCAATAAATGGAGCCATATTGTTATTACCACATCAGCTGATTTATGCACATCATTTATTAAAAAACAAAAAACTTAAGAGTGCTCATAAGTACAATATAATCCAGCAATTCTACTTCTGGGTATATATCCAAAAGAACTGAGGGGCGCCTGGGTGGCTCAGTCAGTTAAGCATCTGACTTTGGCTTAGGTCATGATCTTGTGGTTTATGAGTTCGAGCCCCACGTTGGGATCTGTGCTGACAGCTCACAGCCTGGAGCCTGCTTTGGATTCTGTGTCTCCCTCTCTCTCTGCCCCTTCCCCACTGGCACTCTGTCTCTGTCTCTAAAAAATAAGCGTAATAAAAAAGAATTGAAAGCAGGGTCTCAGAGAGATATTTGCACACCCATAATCATAGCTGCATTATTCACAATAACCAAGAGGTAGAAGCAACCCAAATGTCCACCCATGGGTGAATGGATAAACATGTGGTATATCCATACAGCAGAATATTATTCAGCCTTTCAAAGGAAGGAAGTGCTGATACATGCTACAATATGTATGAACCTGAAGAACATTATGCTAAATGAAATAAGCCAATCACAAAAAGATAAATTGTGTGTGATTCCACTCACATAAAGTATCTAGAGTAGTAAAACTCCAAAAGACAGAAAATGGAATGCTGGTTGCTAGCGGGGTAGGGGAAGGAGGAAATGGGGAGTTCTTGTTAAATGGGTATGGAGTTTCAGTTTTGCAAGATGAAAAGAGTTCTGGAGATCTGTGGCACAGCTATGTGAATGTATTCAACACTACTGAACCATACATTTAAAAATAGTTAAGATGATAAATATTATATTATGTATATTCCTACCACAATTTTTAGAAGGTGCTCATAAGGGTGACAAACAGCCACAATATCCCCACTTAGAAAATATTTCTGAGTCAGTCTGAAGATTCTCAAAACTTACCACACCAGAGTTTGTGCATAGATCAGTTCCAGGACGTTCCTCGCGATGTCAAACTCCTGTAAACCAAGGCTCGTTGGAAACTGCATTCCAATGAGTCTGTGAAAACATCGCTGAGTTTAGTGCCCCAACCATCAACCCTCTCCTTCAGAAGATTCCCCACAATCAACAAAGTAGAGCATCACCAGTTTGGAATAAAGTCATAAGTTCTTTTGCAAATTTTTGAAAAGTTCCAAGTGTAAGTGTATTTTTGAAGAAATAATTGAAGGAATTGAGGGAAAATGGAACTATCACAATGCATTCGAGCAGAGGTACTGCTGAAGTGGTTTACAAAATTCTAGGGCCGCCTGGGTGGCTCAGTTGGTTGAACTTTTGACTCTTGATTTCGGCTCACATCATGATCTCACAGTTTGTGAGTAAGAGCCTGGTGTCGGGGTCTGTGCTGACAGTGCAGAGCCTGCTTGGGATTCTCATTCTCTCTTTCTCTCTTTCTCTCTCTCTCTCTCTCTCTCTCTCTCTCTCTCCCTGCCCCTTCCCTGCTTGCGTGCGGGCTCTCTCTCTTTCCCAAAATAAATAAAGATTTTTTGAAAAATTCTAGAGACTATTATTTAAGTTATCCCATATATTATTTAAATAGTTAACTATAACTTAACAATAGATATTATATAAATGAGATCATTATTAAAGTTATCCTACCTATTATCACTCTTTGCTTGTTAAACCTGTTTTTTCAGGACCAGGTAACTCAGCATTTCCTAACCCCCCCTAAATGGAAAAGTTTTCCATGTTTGGTTACTGCTATCAGATTAATAGGGTTTCCCCATTTTCTAAATCCACAAGAGGAAACCAAGATCTCCATTTATCCCGAGGAAACTTGAGACAGAGAGGATGCTAATAATAAAAAGAAAAAAATGCCGTCAAAGATACAAAAACAAAACAAAAAACCTCCTAACCTTTACATCTAGACCTTGGACAGAGGCTGTAATAAAAGTGAGTTTGGGCAGACTGAGTGTAGAAATAGGGCACGCAACCTACCCCTGAGGAAAGAATCATTATTGTGTTATGCCATTTTTTTTTTGTCATTACTGTTGTTGATCTCCTTAGTTTTTGGGTTTTTTTGTTTTTTTTCGTTTTATTTATTTATTTATATATGAAATTTATTGTCAAATTGGTTTCCATACATGTGTTATGCCATCTTATCACTGGCGCAGCTTACAGAAATATGTACATGTCTATAAGGAATGAGATGCTCATCATATTATTAACACATAAATGAACAGATCAATAGAAGAGGACTGTACATGAGCCAATGACAACACTGCCTCAGTTCTGTACACCTGGTGTCTACCTGGTGTCTAAAATCACAATTAGCACATGAATCAAAGTCAATTAAATGGATCATGAGATAAATCTATAGGTGTCGTCATAGAAAGATGCCACAGCATAATGTTAAAAAAAAATAAGGGCAAAGTCCACAATGATTTTCAGCATGACCCAATTTTTATCTTTGAAACTATATAATACAGTCACACAAAGCAATATGTGCACAGAAAAATCTGGAAGAATATACACTACAATTAAAATGATCTGTGGTGGAAAGTTCTCAAAGACTTTCACTTTCTATGTTTTGCATCCAGTAATGTCTTTATCTCAAGAGAAGTTTGTAAAGGGTTTAGCTGAATGAACTTGGACAACAGGACTGTCAGGTCAAAGTGAAATTTTGGTTAATTTCAGAAGCAAGCAACGTCCCAAAGAACAACAGGCAGACTTGTCACAGTGCATACTTGAAATAAATAAGGGACGCCTATGTGCTAACTATAGTAAGCGTAAGGGATACCCATACTTCCAGCTCAGCCAAGACTCTGGCTCTGGTTCCAACATCAGGTACTAATGACTCAAGGCTGATAAATATTTACCTCCTCAGGAATTCCCCCAGTAAGGAATCAGCCAAAGAGAACACAAAATCCATCAGAAGGAGCCGGTAGATTTCCTGGCCAATGAGAGTTTCCCAACACTGAAAGGTAAACAAGAGTCAGGATGTGGGAAGGGGCTGCTGGTTCCGCCCAGTGCCCTTCTGGTACCCTATACTCGTTAGGACATGGTTGCTGGCCAATGTGACTGGGTCCTCGTACATCCAGAAAAGCAGACCCACTCTGGGCAGGGACGCACCGTTAATTTGTTGAGTTTGTTTTCAAGGGTGTTTATTCCCTTTCTGTGTTGCTCTTCCCCCACTAAAGCTTGCCCTCCATGTGCACCCCAAACTTTCCCTTCTCACTATCTCTCCTCTTTAAACTTTTCATCCCTGTCCTATGCCCTCTGGATCCCATTTCTCAGCCAGGGCTAGCAGAAGGCATCAATGGCAACAATGCCTTTACTCTTTGTTTATTAACCTTATGAAAATCCGTTAATACTTATTTGACTAAGAAAGAGGCTTAGAGGTTTAGCAGGCTGTCACAAATTGGAAGGCTGACTTAGTTCATGAAACTGGTGATCAATTACCTCTGCAGGAAGTCAGTGCTATGAACTGATGGACCGGGAGCTTTTAGATTTGGTTGAACGAGGAGAGGGATGTTTTGAGTGCACAGCCCAAGGATGGAAGGATGGATGGATGGATGGATGGATGGAAGGAAGAATATTATATCAACTCTAAGATCATGAGTAGAAATTCTGAGAAACCAGAGAAATTCACTTCCTCCCTGTATTCAAAGGTTAAGAAAAAAACTCAAGGCAGAACAGCACAGAAATCTCACCTCTTCACCAGCCTGGGCCACAATGTTGAGCCAATAGTAACAAAGAATTCCAATGATTGATATTTTCAGAAAGATGTTTCTAAATAACAGAAGAGAAAACAACTATTGTTACCTTCCATGACAGTCATTAGTACTGTTTGCTAATAATTCCTTTTGGTCAGATGGTAGGACTGAAATTCCCGCTCCCGTGTGGTTTGACTGGGGCCAATATGGCTAGTTCTGGCAAGTAATTTGTGAGCAGAAGTGATGTGTGTCACTTTGCGTCCTTCTAGGCTGGAGCACTGAAATGCCAGCGAGGCTCTCCAGAACTCACTGTCTTCCGTCTGGAATGGCCATCAGCAATATTTGAGACGGTTGCTGCTGTCAGCCTGGATCCCTGCACGAATGACATGACCAAAACCACCTGCCATCCACAGTGGACACATAATATGAGCAAGAACTAAATCTTTGTGTTCGAAGCCACTGAGATTAGGGAGATAGGGGATGTTTGTTACTGCAGCATAACCTATTTCAACTGATATACCCTCTTTCAGTGCATTCCAAACTATCTGATTTCGCTTCTCATTGTAATAATAATAAATGTACATACTTTTAATTGGGTGCTGAGCATGGGCAGTACACTGTGCTAAGAACCTCACTGAATCACCTTAATCTTCACAGCCTAATGTTTACAATTTTGCTGCCATTCTTACTTTCTACAACTCTGTCATCAGGTAGATAGAATTTTTATGTCTATCTTACTGATGAGGATACTGAAGTTCAGAGATGACACGTGTCCAAGGGCACACAGCTTGTGAGGGCCATGACAAAGACTGAAACTGAGGACCATCTCTTAAACCTAGTCACTTTGCCAAAGTCAATAGCTGCTGGTTTTAATAGGGCTTCAGCCCTGGTGTGCCAAGAACTGTGTACCACTAGACCAGGGGTTCTCAAAGTGTGTCCTCTGAACCAGCAGCATCAGCCTTGTCCGCAAACCTGCTAGAAAGGCAAATTTTCAGGCCCTACTCTAGACCTACTGAATCAGAAACCCTGGAGACAGGACCAAGAAATCCCTTCAGGTAATTCTGATGTATGCTGAAGGTTGAGAACCTTTGTGTTAGACTCTGAAGTTCCATGAAGGAAGGGCACTAGATCTTTCTCAGTGCCAGATCCCCAATCTCTTGCCTAGTGCCTAGCCTGTGATACACCCTCACTGTCTACTGGATTAAGGCATCAGGAGACCTTCATTGCAGTGTAGCTTCAAGTTAAACTTGAAAACACACTCTTCTACGCTGAGAAAAATCTCATCTCAGATCAAAAAGAACCGTGTACTTCTGAGAGTTCCCATTTTCTCTTCATGCAAAGATTTTGAATATTTTGTTGAAGCTGTACAAAGGGCTGATGTATATTAAAAGACAACTAAACTCTTAAATGATCAGAAAAACACAAAGAGGAAATTTATTGGTTCAAAATGGCCCACTGAGCATACATGTCTAACCACCTCTTCATCCAAATTCTCCAGATGAGGGTGGAGAGCTGGCCAGGAGCCAGATCTCCCAGGCCATAGAAGGCAAGGGCTCTGGAACTGATCAGTAAAGAAACTCAGTCTACATGGTACTGACCTGTTGTCATAAACACCATAAACAGGAACTGGTCAGGGAACTAGCCAGGAAGGAGCAAGGACAAAATTTGGGTTGTTTTATGCTTTGTTTATCGAAACCTTGGGGTCACCTCTAGCACAAAAAGGCACCCCCTCCCAGCCAACTAATTGCCAAAAGCACCCCTTCTACCTCCATTTGGGTGTCTGAATTACAAAAATGCACCTCTTGGGGCTCCTGGGTGGCTCAGTCAGTTAAGCATCCAACTTCGACTCAGGTCATGATCTCGTGGTTCACGAGTTCAAGCCCCGTGTTGGGCTCTGTGCTGACAGCTCAGAGTCTGGAGGCTACTTCAGATTCAGTGTCTCCCTCTCCCTCTGCCCCTCCCTACTTGTGCTCTCTCTCTCTCTCTCTACCTCAAAAATAAGTAAACATTAAAAGAAAAAATTTTTAATGCACCTCTTTCTCCCAGCTGAGGCAGTGGCTACCAAGGCTCACAGCTTGACTAATGCAAATGCTAGATGAATTTCAGTCCCTACACAACTCATCAGCCAGGCACCCTTCTGCAGTATACAACATGAACATCTGTACATCTCATAACTGAGAAAAACTATGAAAATCCTCAGGCCAATATCAATTTGGAAAGGTAAGCTATTACTCTGATCAAAAGACTGATGTACTTAATTGTATACCTGAAAGCGTTTTGGATTTTATGGCTATTAACCCACCCCATACAAACACACTTTATTCTTGAAATCCTTTCTGGAAAACAGAACTCTGGTACTCGAGCATAACCCTCTGTAGCTCCCACCTCACTTCCCTCCCTGGAAATACCGGCTGGTGGTGGGCGTGGCAGACACACCTACCGGATGAGGAGGATGTAGACTTCGCGCCTCGGCGTCTCATACCTCTCCACCAGCCTGAACAGGGAGTAGAGGCGTGGCGTTGCCAGGTTGATGCAGGACACGAGGAAAGGCAGTAACAGCACTGCTCCAGGGTTCTGGTGGTTCTTCAGGAACTGCAGGGGATGCAGGGAGAGAATCGAGATGCCAAACGTGCACGGAACTCCTCTCTGCCTCACGCAGAAGACCCCACACAATGGGGAAACCCCAGTGGTAGCTCCTCCGGGGTTAGCTCTTAGGCTACCGGTTATTGAGCACTTACCCTGCGCCCAGCAGGACCCACGTGATCACGTGATCACGTTTAATTCTCACTACAGACCAGCAGGTGGGTATTAATAGACTGACTGGCAAATGGAGGCTCAGAGAGGTAAAAATGCTTGCCTGGGGTCACCGAGGCAGATTTGAACTGGGTCCATCTGACTCAGGGGCCTGAACTCAAAACAGCCATTCTGTGACTTTACTGTCCTTAGCAAGAGGTCTGCAGCGATGAGAACGTGTTTCCTGGCTGTTGGAGCAAAAGCTTGAATCCGCGGAAGCTATAGCACAAGGGTATTGAACACTGCAGACTTTCTCCGCCTGTCTCCTGCGTGGCCCTGTTCATTTTCACCAGACTTTTCTTGGGTGCTGAATCAGGGGAAAGGGAGCCTCTGTTAGCCCATGGCACACCTTCGTATGAGGTCCAAAGAGGCACCCCCTTCCTTCATGTGGATGCAACACCCTGGCACTTGGTTTGGAGTGGGGTGAAGGCTGCCCTCAGCTAGGAATCCTTGGAGTCAGGGATTCCAGTGGATTTATCTTCTGTCTCACACTACCTCCTTCCCACTCCTAGGCCTGACCCTGCCTCCCTTTATCTCTGGGTGGTTTCGAAAGCCCCACTTGCACTTTTGGAAGTATTTTTGTAGCCAGGGTAACGTGGGTTCAAATGTTGTCCCCTCTCCCATGCTTATGAACTATAAGGTCTGAAGCCAGATGCATAGCTTCCCTGGGCCTCTTTTCCTGTCTGTGTAATGGGGAGATTATCATGTGACCCACAGAGTCATTGCAAGAATTAAATGAGGGGCGCCTGTGTAGCTCAGTCGATTAAGCTTCTGACTCGATTTTGGCTCAGGTCATCATCTCATGGTTCATGAGAATGAGATCAAGCTCAGAGTCGGGCTCTGCACTGACAGCGTGAAGCCTGCCTGGGATTCTCTCTCTCCCTCTCTTTCTTCCCCTCCCCTATTCATGCACACATAAGTGCATGTTCTCTCTCTCTCTTTCTCTGTTACTCTCTCAGTTGATGCCCTAATTAAAAACAATAAAAGAATTGGGGCACCTGGGTGGCTCAGTCAGTTGAGCGGCAGACTTCAGCTCAGGTCATGATCTCCTGTTTGCGAGTTCAAGCCCCACGTCGGGCTTGCTGCTGTCAGCCTGTCAGCACAGAGCCCGCTTCAGATCCTCTGTCCCCCTCTCTCTGCCCCTCCCCCACTTGCGCTTTCTCAAAAATAAATGAACATTAAAGTAAATAAATAAAAATAAAAGAATTGAGGGGGCGCCTGGGTGGCACAGTCGGTTAAGCGTCCGACTTCAGCCAGGTCACGATCTCGCGGTCCGTGAGTTCGAGCCCGGCATCAGGCTCTGGGCTGATGGCTCGGAGCCTGAAGCCTGTTTCCGATTCTGTGTCTCCCTCTCTCTCTGCCCCTCCCCCGTTCGTGCTCCCCCGTTCATGCTCTCTCTCTGTCCCAAAAATAAATTAAAAAAAAAAAAAGTTGAAAAATAAAAGAATTGAATGAAACCAAATAAGGCCAGGTCTGGCCCCTCAACAACATAGGTGAGACATCATTCACAGAAGATTGTAGCTGCCCATGAATGTGACCCCTAGAGTTGTACAAAGGGTTGCTCCTGCCTGGCATACAGCAGATGTTCAAACAATAGGCTCCACTTCTGCCTCCTCACCTCCTTAGCTGCCCTGCTTCACTTCAGGTGGGCGTGGAGAAAACCTTCCAGGTGAAGAAGAAACTCAGAAGGCTTCTTTATGCCTACAGCTGCCTGGTCACAATTTCTACCCTGGGTAGGCATTGCCAGGCCCTTAAGAACTGAGACTTAATTTCCCCTATTTGAGGGCACATCTCAACATGGTTAATGGCAAACTCTTAGTGTTATGTAATCCCACACCCATTTTCTTGCTGGCTTCTCCTTCACTTGTTCATCCATTTGGTTGTGCACCTACTATGTGTCAAATATTGGGCCTGGAGCCCAGCTACTGTCTTTTGAAGATACATAAACAGGTATTTTCAATACTACACATGACAAGAGCACAGGGAAAGCTTGCAGAGTCAGGAGCGCCCAACACAATCTAGTGAGGGTGGTGGGGGTGAGAGAAAATTTGCTGAGGAAACGGCACCATGCTGAGGTCTGGAGGAGGAGGAGGAGGAGGAGGAGGAGGAGGAGGAGGAATTTGCCCAATGAGGGAATTAGGGCAGGTTGGGTAGAGAATGAACTGCATATTTTCCTACCGAGAGAAAAGGAAAAACATGGTGTGCTCAGGGAACTGTGGACACACCATTTAGTGTTGCTAGTGTAGGATATGGGTAGTTGTGGGGTGTTGAAGCTAGAGATGTGGGCAGGGATCAGATCATACAAGATCTGTCGATCATGCCATGGAGGATAAATTTATATCGAGGGTAAAAATAGGAAGTCATTAAAGAAAGTGAAATAATCCAACCAACCTGTACCACAATTCTAGAGGTTGGCAAACTGGCTACAATTAGTTCCATTTCCAGGGGAAAAGCTGAAACCTACAGAAAAACAGTACTTTGCCCAGACCATCCAGCTAATTAGTCTCAGAGTTTATATCATTTGCAAAAAAAAAAAAAAAAAGGTAATATTCCTTTATTAGTCACAATACTGGGCACAGAGTAGACTCTTCACATAACTTTTTTCTAGTCCTGACCACACACCTACAAAGCCAGGTACGATCATTCCTGGTTTGCAAGTGAGGAATCCAGAGCTCAGAAAGGTTAAATGGCTCACCAGAGTCCATCAGATCACAACACTTAGAGTGTCTGCTCAGTGCCAGGGGCAGTGGGAGGTGTTAGGAATATAATAATAAAGGAAGAAACCAAAACTTAATCCCACGTCTGCTGCCCAAAGTTCCCATCTCTCCACGGACCCAGAGCTTCTTACTCTGAAGCGTGCATACACATCACCAGGGGGCATTGTCAGGATACAGATTCTGAGGCTGTGAGCCCAGGCAGGGACACAAGATTCTGCATTTTTTCACAAGCTTCCAGCTGATGCCAGTGCTGCCCGCCACAGAGTCTGAGTTCAGTAGCAGCTCCATACCGCCTCCCTCCAGTATCTCATCCCTTCACCTGGTTTTGTGCTCGGGCCCCCAGTGTCCCTGCCCTTCTGGTTACCTCTGAGTTGTTCTCAGCCAGGTAATAAACAGCTACGCAGCAGGCAATGGCCACTCCAGTAGAGACGACCCAGGCTGCCAGGTGGGCCAACATGTGGATCAGCTGCTGACTGGGCGTTAACTTGACATTCTCCTGACGGATTTCGGACAGGTTTTCCTATACACACAAGGAAGTCAGGTCGGCCTACAGTACCCTATCACCTGTTAGCAAAGACTCAGCAGGTGAATCTCGGCCACTCTGAGACACAACCCACCCCAGATCCACAGGAGAGAGAAAGGGGGAAGTTCATGATGGACATGGACTATGAGAGACTCATGGGGAAATCTCAAATGGACCAAGAACCTCTATCACTGTGCCAAACACCTTTTCCATCTTAGAGAAACAGGCCCAACAGAGTGGGACTATGCTCTTGAGGAAAGCACTTTGAGGTGTCAAGAAACTCTTTTTTGAAGAATAAGGCTGGGTATCTACACCAACGAATTTAACATCTTCAAACCTCTTGTCAAAGTCTCTTTGCTTACAAATTATTCTCCCTCTCTTTTTTTTTTTTCCTATTATGTATCCCTCCACCCACGTCCCCTCTATCAACATCCAGTTTGTCCTCTGTATTTAAGAGTCTGGGGTTGGGTATATTTGTTTCTGATTTTCTCTCTTTCTTTCTTTTTAGTAAGTTTTTTTCTATAGACCAGGGTTTCTCACCCTCGGCATTATTAACATTTTCAGCCAGTAATTCTGTATTGTGACAACTCTCCTGTGCACAGCAGGATGTTTAGCAACATCCAGTAGCACCCTCCCCCTAACTGTGACAATCGAAAAAGTCTCTAGATATGGGGTGCCTGGGTGGCTCCATCAGTTAGGCGTCTGATTTCAGCTCAGGTCATGATCTTGTAGTGTGTGGATTCAAGCCTCACATCAAGCTCTGTGCTGACAGCTCAGAGCCTGGAGCCTGCTGCAGATTCTGTGTCTCCCTCTCTCTCTGCCTCTCCCCCGCTCATGGTCTGTGCGTTTCTCTCTCAAAAATAAATAAACATTAAAAAAAAAAATAAAAAGTCTCCAGATATTACTATATGTCCCCTGAGGGGCAAAAACTGTTGTGAGTTGAAAAGCACTGTAGGGGCGCCTGGGTGGCTCAGCTGGTTAAGCATCCAACTTCGGCTCAGGTCATGATCACATGGTTCATGGGTTCAAGTCCCGCATCAGGTTCTCTGCTGTCTGTACACAGCCCATTTCAGATCCTCTGTCTCTCTCTCTCTCTCTCTGTCCTTCCCCAGCTCGCATGTGTGCTCTCTCTTTCATAAATTACATTTTTTAATTAAAAAAAAAAAAAAGAAAAGTTACAGACATAGTAAAGGAACTTAGCTGTGGGAAGGTGTTGTATAAAGCAAGCCTGCCTTACCCTTATCTCCGTGCTAAGATTCTTCTGTTTCAACTTGACAGCTCTTTCATGAGTGACGGTGAAGTCCCAGCAGAATATAAGTTTAGTGATCCCTCTGGAGTAGATGTGAGGGTTAATGAAGTTGTTCCGGAAATACCTGGCCATGCTAGGGAAGGCAGAAACCAAAATACTCAAGTGTTATTGAAACAGGCATTGGGGAGTGCAGGAATTAAACAAAGGGGAGTCCTACCATTAACAGGGACAGGCAACATGGAACAGTCAACCTCAGGTTCTACTGGAACAGTGCGATCACAAACATAATGGTTAAGACCACTGGCTTCAAGATCTCATACGTCTGTCTTATAATCCTGGATTGCCAGCTGGGAGATCTTTGTTATTTTAACTGCAACGAGCCTCAGTTTCCACATCTATATAACGGGGATAATAATAGTACCCACCCACAGAGTTTATATGAGAGTTACATTAGTTTCCTCTAGCTGCTGTACCAAACTGTCCCAAACTTAAGTGGCTTAAAACAACACATGTCTACTTATTCTCTTACTGGAAGTCAGAAATCAGAAAATGTTTCTAAAATCAAGGTGTCAGCAGAGCTGTGTTCATTCCTATCCTTCAGCAGGAAATGTGTTTCCCTGCCTCTTCCAGCTTCTAGAGGCTGCCTGCATTCCTTGGCTGATGGTCCCTCCTGTCTTCAAAGCCAGGAGAACTGCAGCTTCCATTCTGTCTGACCTTGACCTTCCTGCCTCCCACTTACAAGGACCCTTATGATTAACTGGCCCATTTTAAGATCCTTAACTCAGTCTCATCTACAAAGTCCCTTTTGCCAGGTAAAGTAAGATATTCACGGGTTCTGGGGATTAGGACTTTGACATCTTTGGGAGGCGGGGGGAACTGTTCAGCCAACCACAAGAATCAATGTAGTGGTTAGAACAGTAAGCACTTGATAAAGGCAGATGCTAATATCGTGGAGACGTCAGCAGGACTCAGTGAAATCAGCCGAGGAAGCACTCAGCACTGAGCCTGGCATGTAAAAAGTGCTGAGTCAATATCTTTCCAAAATTTGCCACCACTAACAGTAGCTTTAGGAACTTTTCCTGGTTTGATAGGACAAAACGAAATCTCATTTTACTCTGAATTGTGTGCTGGCAGTGAGGTTGTTACAGGCTGAACTATACACTCTAAAAACTCCTATGCTGAGAGCATAACCCCTAACCCCCTAACCTTCAGAAAGCAACAGTATTTGCAGATAGGATCTTTATAGAGGCAATTACATTAAAATAGGTCATCAAGGCGGGCCCTCATCCAATATGACTGGTGTCTTTATAAGAAGAGAAGATTAGGACTCAGACATGCACTGAGAAAGACCCTGTTAGGTCACGGTGAGAAGGCAGGCATCTATAAGCCACAGGGAAGCCTCGGAAGAAACCAACCCTGCCAGGACCTTGATCTTACACTTCTAACCTCCAGAACTTGAGAAGATATATTTCTGTTGTTTAAGCAACCCCGTCTGTGGTACATTGTTATGGAAGACCGAGGAAAGGTCCTAGGAAGACCTAGGAAAACGAATACAAAGGTTGAACATCTGTACCTCCTCTTTGACAGTTGTCAAGGGACAATTGCCTATCCATGCCCTTCCTTCCATATAACTAGTGGGGTCACTGCATCCCTATTTTCAGACTGACCAATTTCCTTGAAAGCACACAAAAACCTCTCTTCTTTATCCAAACTTACAGTTTGTGTTATAAAACGGGAATGCTCAGACAGCAATAGAAAGTCAAAATTGCAGAGAAACTGTTTCCTGGGGAACTTTTCAGTCTCTTGAATTTTACCTAAATCCAAAATGAGCTTAGGATTGAGAAATGCAGATACTCCATACCTAAATAGCAAACTGAAAAAACAGACAATCAAACACGCTCCGATTGTGAAGATGTAGGCCAGCTGCATGTTGTAGGGTGCCCCACTGCTCCCGTGTTGGACCGTAGAGTTGGTGTAAAAGCCATAGTACATCACCGTGTCCTGAAAATAACCCTGAAAGAGGCAAGAAGCCAGAGGTCAGGTGGGTCTCTTGAGAAAACAATGACAATGTCAGCACCCTTCACCTTTTCCATCTGCAAGAAACTTGCATCAGTCAGTTTCGACATTTTGTTGGCAGGGCACCCAAGGTCACTGAGAACGTAGACGTTTGGGGGCACCTGGGTAGCTCAGTCAGTTAAGAGTCTGACTTCAGCTCCGGTCATGATCTCACAGCTCATGGGTTCGAGCCCGGCATCGGGCTCTGTGCTGAAAGCTCAGAGCCTGGAGCCTGTTTCGGATTCTGGGTCTCCCTCTCTCTCTGCCCCTCCCCCACTCGTGCTCTGTCTCCCTCTGTCTCCCTCTGTCTCAGAAATAAATAAACATTAAAAAAAAAAAAACATAGTCGTTTTATCACTAGGCTCTTTGAGTTGGGAAAGGACTCTCAAACCCTCCTTACAGTGGAGGGACCCAGGTGTCACCACCTGAACCCAGTGACCAAGCAAAGCATGACTAAACCCAGGACAGCCAACCATGATGGGCCTCTGTCATCTTAACATGACCATGTTAAGTATTATAGTCAAACATGTTTGATATGAAACAAATCAAGCTGTTAGGTCTAAATTGCAATTTATAGGAAATACGGGCCAGAGGAACAAGTCAGAGAGACTATAAGGAAACAATTGATTCCACAAGGTAGGATGTTGGAGTTTGTATGACAACTGGCCTGGTTTCTGCAACAAGCCAACGTCAAGAAAAGAGAGGGCTGTGTCTGGAGAGATCATTCTTTTTTTCTTATTTTTTATTTAAAAAATTTTTTTTAATGTTTTTATTTATTTTTGAGACAGAGAGAGACAGAGCATGAGCAGGGGAGAGGCAGAGACAGAGGGAGACACAGAATCTGAAGCAGGCTCCAGGCTCCGAGCTGTCAGCACAGAGCCTGATGCGGGGCTCAAACTCATGGACTGTAAGATCATGACCTGAGCTGAAGTTGGCTGCTTAACTGACTGAGCCACCCAGGCGCCCCTGGAGAGATCATTCTAGATTAATTGCAAATTCAGAGAAAAAGCAACTGAATGCAAACTGGGGCTTTAATTGGATCCTGGTCTGAACAAACAAGCTATGAAAGACATTTTGGGGACCACTGGGAAGATTTTAATATAGTCTGGATTTTTAATGATATTTTTAATTTTGCTAGGTGTGATAACTGCAGAAAGTGTCCTTATTTTGCAAAGATGCATGTTGAAGAAATTTGGAGTAAAATGTCCTAATGTCTTTAATTAACTGTGAAATGCTTCCAAAAAATAGTAAGATAAAACAATGTGGCTAAACGTTAACAATTTAGAAACCTGCATAGTAGGCATATGAGTGTTCATTTACTACTCTTTATTTCCTGTATGTTTGAAATTTTTCATAATAAAATGTTACATATATACAAATATAAAAAATACAGATCAGGGTGCCTGGGGGGCTCAGTTAAACGTCCTGGGGGGCTCAGTTAAACTCAGTTGGACGTTTAACTGTCTGTGTTGACAGCATGGAGCCTTGCTTGGGATTCTCTCTCTCTCTGCCCCTCACCTGCTTGTGCTTTATCTCAAAATAAGTAAATAAACTTTAAAAAATAAAGCCCTAGGGGCACCTGGATGGCTCAGTCGGTTAAGCGTCTGATTTCGGCTCAGGTCATGATCTCGCAGTTTTTGAGTTCGAGCCCCGCATCAGGTTTTGTGCTGACAGCTCAGAGCCTGGAGCCTGCTTCAGATTCTGTGTCTCGCTCTCTCTCTCTGCCCCTTCCCTGCTCATGCTCTGTGTCTCTCTGTCTCTCAATTATAAGTAAATGTTAAAAAAAAATTTTTTAAATAAAAATAAAAATAAAAACAAAGCCCTAAAAAATAAGTTAATTAAATTAAAAATGTACATCACAACAAGGAGAATGAAAGTAAATGAGGAAGAAATTTACATAATAATAATTCTCACTTAATGCACTTAACACAAGGGAGAATTTTTAACAGAAAAAGAAATTTAAAAAGATAAGTGGGAGAACTTGATTTTGAACATTCTACTTCAAGAGTCAGCAAATTTTTTCTGTGAAGAGCTAGATAATAAATATCTGGCTTGGTAGCTATAGCAACAACTCCACTCGGCCACCGTAGCAGGAAGGCATCACAGACACCTAAACAAATGGATGTGACTGAGTTCCAGAAGGACTTTATTTATGGACACAAATTTGAATTTCACGTATAATTTTCATGTTTCACAAAATGTCATCCCTGTTTTGATTTTTTTTCAACCATTTAAAAATGTAGAAACCAATCTTAGTTCATTGGCTGTACAAAACTAGGTGGCAGGCCAGATTTGGCCCCAGCTATAGTTTGTCAGTCCCTGGTCTACAGAATGCTAGTGGCAGAAATCTCTTCTAGAAGGTAAACTCACAAGGCAGGGGCTATAAGTGTCAATAGGGAGATGGGTAAACAAATTATAGCTGCTGTTAAAAAGAATACTATGGACTGGGACGCCTGGGTGGCTCAGTCGGTTAAGTGTCCGACTTTCGCTCAGGTCATGATCTCACAACTAGTGAGTTCGAGCCCTGAGTCCAGCTCTGCGCTGACAGCTCAGAGCCTGGAGCCTGCTCCGGATTCTGTGTTTCGCTCTCTTCTACCCCTCCCCCACTCACGCTCTCTCTTTCAAAAATAAATAAATATTTAAAAATTAAAAAAAAAAGAGTAGTGTGGATCTATATAGATGCTCAAGATACATAGTAAAACAAAAAAAAAAGTTGCAAAAACCTGTAGTATCCTGTTTTCTTTAGGAAAGAAGAAGGAAGAAAAACAGTGGACAAAGATAGGCTCTAAGCTAGGCCATTAGACAAGGGAAGAAGACTAATGTGGACCTTCACCTAATTTTCTCTCTTTTACAGTAGCAACTTTTCCCCCCTCTGTCTCTGCCCCTCCCCTGCTCTCTCTGTCTCTCAAAAATAAATAAACATTTTTCAAAAAATTTACAGTAGGAACTTTTCAAAAGGAGCGTTGTATTTTGTACAAAGAAAAAGAAAAAAGAAAAAAAAGGTAGCTCTACAAACACCAATATGACATATCCACCACAGAGCAGATGAAAGGAAGTGAGTCATAGGTGGTATATGTGAATGATTCATCTTTTGTTAAAAAACAAAAGAAAGTGGAAACAGAAGAAAGGGATGTATATGTACACGTATACATGTGTCTGTGTGTGCACAGAAAAGGAGATGGTGAACAACACAAACTATTAATATGATTACCTCTAGAGACAGAAAGTCTCCTGTGTTGTGTATATGTTACTTTTAGGGAAAAAAAGAAACACATTTCCAAGTCCCACTTTGCCTATCAGTTGACTCCCAGGCAAAATGAGGGGCCTGGAAGGTATGTCTGGGGGTTTCTGAGGTGGTGGATTTCCAGGTGGGGGGAAATGGAGAACTTACCGCCCCAGTGAAAAATTCCAATCCGGTGAATTGGAGGGTGTTCTTTTCAGGCACAGTAAACTGAGGGATGATGATGAAGCTGAAGGTCACGATGAACGAGAAAATGTTGAACTTCAAAAGCCACCTGAGAAAGTTAAAATAGGAGAGGACGCTCGTTCCAAACTTGCCTCCAATGACCTTGAACGTCTTCTGCCATAGGCTGATGTAACTGAGCAGTTCTGACAGGCTGTTCTTAGATCTACGGTAAGCCTGGGGTAGGGGCACAAAGCATGTGGTAGACAGTCACTCAACAAACACGTATGAGAAGGTCCCATCCTAGCAAAAACGGCCACTATTTCCAGAGCGTTAGAACGTGCCAGGCATGCGCTCAGCGTGTTTGCAAACGTTCTCTCATTTAATCTGACAGGCCACTCTTCCAGGTGAGTGCTATTATTCTCCTATTATTATTCTCCTATATTATTATCCTATATCCCAGTGTTGAAGGTGACGTTCACAATAGCTATGCTGTCCAAATAACTCAGCAACCTCTTATACACCTTTGCATGCCCACCTGGTTTCTCTGCACCTAGACCAACCCAATTTCTATGGCTTTCAATGAAACAGCCCTGAATTTTGGTTCCTCTTCCCCTTGGGTACCTTTCATCCCATTCTGCAAGGGGTACCTTTTTACCCCTTATCATGCCCATTTTGTTGACTGCAATAAAGGCCTCTTACCTGTGAAACGGAGTTCAGACACTGAGCACAGCAGTTGAACTCAAGGATACGGTGGGATTGCTTACTTTTCTCTTTGTCAACCATTGTCCTGTGGGGAATGCCAGAAGAAAGGGAGAGATACCAATGCCGTAATCGCTGCATTCCCCAAATATTTACTGAGTGTCTATGGCGTACTAGGCACAACCCAGGTAGTGAGACAAAGAGAATGATTTCCCTGCCTCATGGAGAAGATATCCTAGTTGGAAGGGAAAGACAATAAAGAAACGGTGATTTATACTATGGAAAGAAAAAGGGAAATAGAACAGGATAAGGCGATGGGAAATACTGGGATGGGGACTGTGTTATAATTTGAAATAGCATGATATTTGAGCAAAATCTCGAAGGAGGGGAGGGGTTAGTTGTATGGATAAGGGACTGCTCCGTGGCAGAGGGAACAGCCAACATGAGACCCCCAAGGAGGCCAGGATGGCTGGACTGGAAACAGCAGGGGGAAGGGCAGAGGGTACGAGTGATAACTGTTGCAGGGGGAGGCGGAAGGGTCCTATAAGTCATCACCCTTGAGTGGTTCTCAACCTAGGGAGATTTTGCCCCCAAGGAACAATTTGGCAAAGTCTGGAGACATTTTTGATTGTCAAAAATCTAGGGGAGAGAGATTTGCTATGACCTTTAGTGGGTAGAGACCAGAGATGTGCTAAACCCCCTACAATAAACTGGACAGTCCCCCACAACAGAGAATGATCCATCCTCCAATATCAGGCATACTGGGGTTGAAAAATCCTGCTGTAAAGTCTTTGGGGCCCTCACAAGGCCCTTATTCCATGACAGAGGCAGGCATGCAGAGTTTGAAATGGAAGACTGTAGGGGAGCCTGGGTGGCTCAGTCAGTTAAGTATCTGACTTCGGCTCAGGTCATGACCTCAAGGTTGGTGAGTTCAAGCCCCGTGCTAGGCTCTCTGCTGTCAGTGCAGAGCCTCCTTTGGATCCTCGGTCTCCCTCTCTCTCTGCCCCTCCCCTGCTTGTGTGTGCACACATGCACACTCTCTCTCTCAAAAATAAAATAAAAACATTAGAAATGGAAGAGTGTTTTTAAAAGATCCAGCCACAGTTGGCATCTTTACCTTTCCATGAATTCACCGCAGCTACTTTGCTCTGGTCCTTTCCTGGTTTTCTTTATACACCCAAATGCCCATCCCCACACCATCATCTCCACAGCCTGGTCCACATGGCCTCCTGCTTTGCCCAGGCAGCCTGTATCACTCCAGCTAGTCCTGTCACTGCATTCTCCTCTACCTTGACTTGGCCTGATTTCCTCTTTCTCATGTGTACGTTTCTTGTTGACAAATTCATCTCCGCTGTCAGACTTTGCAAGTTATCTTTGCAACCCCAGAACAAATGCATTATTGACTTATTTATTAGCAATTGTTGCATCCACTCTCCTAGTTTCTGCCAAGATGACAGGTTGCAAAAGAAAAAGGCCGTGGGGCACCTGGGTGGCTCAGTCGGTTAAGCAGGCGACAGCAGCTCAGGTCACAAACGTGAGTTTGAGCCCCACGTTGGGCTCTGTGCTGACAGCGCAGAGCCTGCTTCCGATCCTCTGTCTCCCTCTCTCTCTCTCTCTGCCCCTCTCCGGCTCACATACTCTTTCTCTCTCTTAAAAATAAACATAAAAAAAAAGAAAAAGGCTGAAGAACAATAAATGTGAAGTAGTCTGAAGCCTAAAACAGCCCTCACTCTTTCACTCGTTTTTTTTTTTAATTCTTAGCCTTAGGAAGCTTTTGAGGTCTCCTCCTCCTCCTCCTTCTTTTTGTAAACTTTGAATTTTAGAGTAATTCAAGATTTGTAGAAAAGTTGAAAAAACTACAGAAAATTCCTATATGCTACTCACCATTTTCTCCTATTAACATCTTAAATTTCCGTCATAGTTTGTCAAAATTAGAAACCAATGTTAGCATACTACAATTACCTAAACTTCACACGATTCTGATTTCACTCATTCTTCCATGAATGCTGTGTTCTATTCCAGGATCCCATGCCACATTGCATTTAGTTGTCATGTCTCTTTAGGATCCTCTAGTCTGCTTGATTTGGCTCAGGTCATGATCCCAGGATCATGGGATCAAACCCCAAGTCAGGCTCCATGCTGAGAGTGGAGCCTGCTGAAGATTCTCTCTCTCCTTCTGCCCCTCCCCCACTCATGCTCACTCTAAAATAAAAAAAATTAAAAATTTTTGAAATTAAAAAAAAGAATCCTCTAGTCTCTGACAATTTTTCAGACTTTTTTTTTTTTTAAGTTTACTTATTTACTTTGAGAGACAAAGAGAGATGGGGAAGGGCAGAGAGAGAGAGAATTCCAAGCAGACTCCACACCGTGTGGAGCCCGATGCAGGGGCTCAGGCTCATGAACCATGAGATCGTGACCTGAGTCGAAATGTAGAGTCAGATGCTTAACTGACTGAGCCACCGGGGTACCCCAGACTTCCCTTATTTTTAATGACCTTGACAATTTTGAGGCATACTGGTCAGGTATTTTGCAGAATGTCCCTCTATTAGGGGTTGCCTGATTTTTTCCTCTGGTGACACTGGGGTTACAGTCTTTAGGAGAGAATACCACAGAGGGAATGTGCTCTTCTGACCACATATCTCTGGCAATGCTAACCTTGATCGCCTGGCTGAAGGGGAGTGTAAACTAGACCTCATCACTGGAACGTTTCTCTCCCTTGCTTTTCATACTCCACCCTTTCAAAGCACATCACTAAGCATAGCCTGCTCTCCTGCTGAGAGGACAGAGGAGTATCTATACAGGTTATTTGGAATTCTTCTGTAGCAAGACTGTCCTTTCTCTTGAATTTATTTCTTATCTTATCTTTCTGAGATGGGGCAAAAGTAGAAGACTGAGGTTCACATGAAATCTGGGAAAGAAGAAAAGCTTTGGGTCCATACTTAAGGTTCCTTTTCTCTTCCATGGTTCTTGGCTGACTCCTGATGGCTTTAATTCTGTCTCTAGAGGTCATTGGTATCAAAGATGCGATTAACTTTTGTCCTGTGGAGGAAAATAAATGGAGTTTCAGTCTGTTTCTTTCACAGAATATCAGCATTTCAAAAGATAGCACTGAACTTAGAGAGCATGTTTTTATAAGGGCATAAGGAAAGAATATATGGACTCAATGATCTCAAAAGCCAGAAATGAAAATGGCAACATGGCGTATTTCTCAAAGTCAAAGCAAATGATAATGTTTGTATGCAACATTTGATATTTTCCTTTTTTTCAATGACAAGAAATATCCAATGAAGCCAACAAGCCCCTGCACATCTGGTCAGGCTCACTGTCCTCCCTCACTTGATTGCCTGCACCATTTTCTCTTGACCCCTGTACTCTAGGCGCAGACATCTTACTTACATTAAAAAAAATTTTTTTTAATGTTTTTTCATTTTTGAGAGAGAGAGAGCACAAGAGCAGGGAGAGGGGCAGAGAAAGAGAGAGGGAGGGAGACACAGAATGTGAAGCAGGCTCCAGGCTCCGAGCTGTCAGCATAGAGCCCGAGGCGGGGCCCAGGCTCATGGACCTCGAGATCATGACCTGAGCCGGAGTCAGACGCTTAATGGACTGAGCATTATCTTGTTTACATTTCTTGACTGTTGTCATATATGCTCTTCTGCCTCCTGGAACGAGTCCCCCATCTTCTCAGTATCATCAGATACTGCTGGCCATCTACCCAAGTTATCTCTCCTTTTTAAAAGAATACGGATTTTGTTTGGGAATCTACCCCCTCTGTCCCAAGGCCCTGAGCTTCTGCACGGTGGGACCCATCTTCAGGCACAGGGCATGAGTCCCATGATTCCAAACTGATTGTTGCAGGTGACTGATTTAGGCATGAGCATGTAACAAGATGTTGGCCAATGTTCTGCGATGCACGGTCTGCTGAGGAGTTTCTTGGAAAAGGCTTCTTCCTTCTCAAAAAGGAAAAAACAAAAACAAGAAAAAGACAGATTCTTCTTGCTCTGGATGTTGTTGTGGCCACATGTGAAGCCTGGAACTGCTGTCACCATCTTGTAACAATGAGGAAGCCAGTTGGGGGACTACCAGTGGGGTAACAACAGAACGGTCTGGCTCCCTGGTTGAGTTATGGAGCTGGAACTCCACAATTGACCTAGTTGGGGTGAAAAGGAAATCCCCAAAAGAGGGCCACCAACTCACTCTGCTGAAGACAAGGAATTTGTGTCTCTCCTGAGAGGGATGGGGGGCTAGACAGAGAGGAAGAAAGGACTAGGAGGAGGAGGAAAGAACACAGTGATGTGGGGAGACAGCAGCATGAGAGGAGACACCCCAGTCTTCAATAAAGGGGCTAAACCCACAAAATGCTTTAGTGAGAATGGATTTTTTTCCCCTCTTAGAAATCACTGACAATGCCTGGACTTCATGACTGGAGCATTATGAGATGAAACAGACACAAGCAGCTGAGAAACCACTGTTTGGCCTCAGGAGCAGAAAGGCAGGGAGACAGTATCAGCTAAGACCTGGTGTCATGGCGGACTTGGCAATAAGGGCCATCCTATGTTGCCAAATCCAGGGTGGGGAGGAAATGGACTAAAGCAGGACAGCAGTTAAGGCATCAGGCCAGACAGACCTGTATTTGGGCCCTGGTTCTGCCAGGTCATTTAATTCCTCATCAAGCAAATGGAAGCGACAAATGTGCCAGCCTCAAAGTGTGGGGAATAAGTAAAACTGAATTTGATGGGAAAAAAAGGAAGTGCTTGGCAGACTGCCAGGCACAGAAAGTGAGCTTGGGGGCGGAGGGGGGGGGGGGGTGCTGCCTGAGTGGCTCAGTCAGTTGAGCGTCTGACTTCAGCTTATGCCATGGTCTTGCAGTTCTTGAGTTCGAGTCCCACATTGGGCTTGTTGCTGTCTGCACGGAGCCAGCTTCGGATCCTCTGTTCCCCTCTCTCTGCTTCTCCCCCACTTGCGCTCTCTCAAAAATAAGTAAACTTTAAAAAAAATAAGAAGAAAGAAAATGAGCTTGGTCATGGTAAACTCCTTTTTAGGTGTTAGGTGCTCCCAAAGTGACCCCTTCCTGGGTCCATCCGTAGCGTGCTTAGATCATCCACCAAACTTCAACCTATTTCATGTCTTAAAAGTAAAAAACCTTGTGGACAGCTTGGAGGCCTTCCTCATGCCCTTGCTAACTCCTTTCCCCCAGTGTCTCACCACCTTGAATGTTTTCATGTGAAGTGTCTATGCCCACACTTCCTGGGCTACGATGAAGGGTCTGAAGAAATGATTCATTCAAAGATGTGGAAAACTTCAACAACTGCTTGCTCTTTTTGTCATCTGGGTTGCCAAAGCTCTGAGAGTCTGTCACATCGATGTCAGAAATGGATGAGACCATACTGAAGCTTGAGTTCACTGGTGTCTTTTCTGGAAAAACCCGAGATGGAACATTCTCTGCCTCGACGAGGATTTCATTCAGTTGGTCATCAGAAAACATCCCTTGCCTCCTCCAAGGCTTGTTCTCCCCTGGAGTGGCCTTCCAGAGACCTCATAGAGCAGTCACACTGACATCGTCAGGAGCCACCAGGAAAAATGATGATGATCACAGAGGGATGCCCCATTCACACTTTTTAAAAGACAAGGATGAGATTGCCAAAGCCAGTCCTACACAAATCATAACATAACTCCCTACATCTGCACAGAGGGGTCTCCTCATAAAGAGGTGTGTTTTCCTGTAGGACTTCTGTCTTGGTAACTAGGTAAGAAATTGGAAACAGAATCCTTCATTAAAGACAATAGGGTTCTAGAAACAGAAGGCAGAGATTCTTCTAAGTGACTCATAATCAAAGGGCAAGATTTTCCTTTTTTAATTTGGTGCCCCGGCCTAAAACATATTTTATATGTATATAATTTTACCTGCCTATATAAATCCAGACAGGTTTACAGTAATACAATTAATGGGGCATCTGGGTGGCTCAGTCATTTGAGTGTCTGACTCTTGATTTCTGCTCAGGTTGTGGAATTGAGCCCTGTGTGGGGCTCTGTGCTGAGCATGGAGCCTGCTTGGGATTCTCTCTTTCTCTCTCTCTGCCCCTCTCCCCTGCTCATGCATGCACTCTCTCTCAAAAAAAAAAAATTTATAGTAATATAATGATTGTCTCCTGACTGCCTTGGGTAGCCAACCCTGCCATTTGTCTGCCTCCTCATATCCGCCCTCCATTTTTCCCATACCCCCAGAAGCCACCTTTCCTGTGTAGGCACTGTGCTCAGTTAAAATTCTCCTGGCTTCCTTTGTGGTTAAAGATGGACTTGTAACCCCATTCTGGCCAGTGAGTCATAGAGCTCCAGGAATGCTTTTCAAAAGGTGACAGTCTGCCTAGTTTCACCTTTTACCTTTCATCATTTTTTCTTCTTCCTCACCAGAGGCCACCATTTTGAAAACAAGAGGACAAATGCTCACCTGAGAAGGATGGTGGAGAAAGAACGTATAGAAAGAGCTCAGTCCTTGAGAGCATCCTGACAGAGCTGCCACACAGACTGTGAACCCCTCCCCTCCACACTTCTTGTTACATGAAAAAAAAATTGCTAAGCCGTGCTATGTCAGAACAAGGCACTTGAACACTATTTCTACCCAAGAGACCTGATTTGGAAATCACCTCGGCCAAGTTGTTTATTTAATAGTTGGGGAAACTGAGGTGCACAGAAATGAGTTGACCCCCCCACCCTGACTGCCGTCTTCATCACACTTTCATTAAATGACAGAATTGGACCGGAACTCTATTCCTCCTCCCCACCAATGATAATTAACAGTAAGAATACCTGCCATTACTGTAGGCCCAGTACTTAAAAGAGTATATAATTTAATTTTCATAATCACCCTATGCAGTATATACAATGATAAACCCCTTTTATAGCTAAGAAAACTGAAGCCCAAAGATGTAATTTGCCTAAGGTTACAAAACAAGCAAGTAGGAGAACTGAAGGTCAAACCCAGGTCCATCTAGACCCAAAGCAGGGTGTCTTAATCACTTCGTCCTGGCCCCTTCCTGTAACAAGATGCTGATGTATCATTTATTCATTTATAAATAAATGAACATTTGTGAGTACCTACCACATGCTGGGTGCTTCCTGGGTGCAAAGCATAACCCATCAAAGTGATGTTTTATCAGGAGGCTGTCCACCTACTAATTGTATGTGGTTTGAGAATCCAAACCAATGCAAAGCAAAATGATGAAGAAAACCAGATTCATCTTTGGGTCCTCTATTTCTTTAATTCTCTCTGCCTTCTGGGACTCTTCTTTTACCAGAGGCCCCAACCTCAGGCTGGCTAGAAAGAGCAGGCCAGTGAAGTTAGAAGCTATTCCTTTTCCCCAGTAGTTAAAGTCATTTTCTGCTCTAGTGGGAACCAAATGGAGAGTGTGATTGTCTATACCTCCATGGTTTTCCTCCCAAGTAGCCATACTCAATCCTCGAGGATATACCCCTCCTTGAGAAGGCTCCTAAAGAACGAAGCTAAATGCTGCCATATAGGGTAGGGTGCCAGAAGGTGAGACATGGTTTCAGGTCATGAGGTCCTTGAATGCACATTATTGTACAGAGGATCCCATCGGTCTGTTTACTCCTTGTTGTTCATAGATTTGCCTCTTAGCATTCCCTGGCCTCTCTCTTTTGTTTCCTTTTAGTTTCTCAGTCTCTGCCTCTGATCAGACCTTCATCACTGCACACAGTGATCCTTACAGAGCTTCCTAACCGATTTCATAGCATTCTGTCTTTCCCCAGTCCTACTGCTCCTACACTCTAGCATCATATATAATTATATGATTATTCAGAAAAATTTTGATCAATGCAGACTCAGAGGCCCTTGTTCCTGTAACTCATTCACCAATTAACTCGACAAATAGCTCTGAGCATTTACTATACGCCAAGCTCTATACTAGGTCCTGAAAGGTAATTCTACCTTCAATTCTTTGTTTCTTCCCTGTCCTTCCCACCACACAAGCTGGTACATACACTTTGGGCCCATGTGAGTTGGGTTTCTGTCACATGAAACCAGAAGAGTCCTGATGAAGGTATCTTGATATCCAGGAGAGAAAAAAGTCTGCATATCTAAAAGGAAACCCCGTTATAGTAAATTAAGCAAATACTGCATCGGTTGCCACACCAGCGGCCAAAAGGAAATGGCGATGTCTGTATTGCCTTGAACACACTCCTCTCTAAGGTTGATTTTTTTGGTTACTATTCATGTAAGCCTTACCTTGGGGTGACTTGTGCCAGTCACATCCAGACAATGGTGGGTTTCCATAAACTGGGCGGGCGTTACTTTCACCCACAGAAGCAGGGTTCACTGGAATGAAGGGGCAGGAGACATCACCAATTAATCCCACCACACTAGATCTTACTGAGTAGGATGGTCAGTAAGACCTCAACCTTGACCTCGAGATCCTGACAGACTAACGATAGAGTGCTTGGGTGGAAAAGACAACATAAATATGGAATTGATGCTGTTAAGTACAAACAGCTTTGATCAGTGGTTCTCATTGAAGTACAAGCCATGGTTAAAAATACTTGTTACAATGGAATATTACTCAGCCATAAAAATGAATGAAATATTGCTATTTGCAACAACATGGATGGATCTAGAGGGTATAAAGCTAAGCGAAATAAGTCAGGCAGAGAAAGACAAATACTGTATGGTTCTACTCATATGCAGAATGAATTTAAGAAAGAAACAAATGAGTAAAGGAAAATAAGAGAGGGAGAGAGACAAACGAAAAAAGAGACTCTTAACTTTACAGAACAAACTGATGGTTACCAGGGGCAGGGGGGCAGGGGGGCAGGGGGCAGGGGGCAGGTGAAACAGGTGATGGGGATTAAGAGTACAACTATCACAATGAGCACTGAGTCATGTATAGAATTGCTGAATCACTGTATTATACACCTGAAACTAATAATAACACTATATGTTAACTATAGTGGAATTAAAATTTTAAACTTGATAAAACTTTTAAAAATTATTACACTAAGATCCAAGACATACCTACACATATATGACCGAAAAATAAGTTTCACTAAACAATACTTTGCTGGACTACATAAAAGGCTCTCCAGTACATTCTCATTCCAGTCCATTCTTTTTCATTTCATTTTTCAGGATTAACTTCACAACTTGTTAATGGGTTACAACTCAAGAGTTTGAAAAGTACTTGTCTAGGGGGTTGGGACAAACGGACAGAGCAGATGGTGTTTAGGGCACTGAAATTATTCTATATGATACTGTAATGGTGACATGTGTCAGTATACTTTTGTCCAAACTCAGAATTTACAGTGCCAAGAGTGAACTCTGATATAAACTGTGGACTCGAGGAGATAATGATGTGTCGTAGGTTCATCAGTTTTAAGACATGTACCACTCTGGTGGCAGATGTTGATAATGGGTGAAGTCTATGCATGTCAGGGAAAGCAGTTGTATGGGAAATCTCTGTACCTTACCCTCAATCTTACTGTGAACATAAAACTGCTCTAAGAAAAATTAAGACACAAAAGTGAAACAAACAAACTTGTCCAGATAATCACAGAAGTTCTTTCTATTTCTAGCATTTTATGATGAGGCATGAACAGATTTGAAATATGACATGATTTTCTTTTTATTTTTTTTAATGTTTATTTACTTATTTTGAGAGAGAGACTAAGCAGGAGGAGGGGCAGAGAGAGAGGAAGAGAGAGAGAATCCAAGCAGGCTCTGTGCTGTCAGCACAGAGCCCAATGCGGGGCTCGAACCCACAAATCATGAGACCATGACCTGAGACAAAATCAAGAGTTAGATGCTTAACCGACTGAGCCACCCAGGCATCCCTATGGCATGATTTTCTTAGGGACCAAGTCTACTCTCAGCATCTACAAGACAGTGTCATATTTCAGGATATTTTTGTTCAACCCACAGTAAACATTACAAGATAAACTCAACAGAGAAAATGGAACACATTTTGATGTGAACAATGCACAAAATTACATTTCAGGAAGTTCTGAACTTCCTCCTGGGGATCAATGCCCAGCTTTGTTTTCAGTTGATGCCCTCAGGCATGTTACCTAACCTCTCTGAGCTTCAGTATCATGGTCTTTAAAACAGGAATAATGATGGGCCCATCACATAGCATTGTTGAGGGAATTGAATCAGTTAACACATGTAATGTGCTTAAAGTAATGCTGAGACATACCAAACTATACGTGTGTGTGTATGCATGTATATATATAGTAACTGTTGTAGTAGATCAACTGTTGTTCAGCAAATATTACACCACCACCATCCCTGGACAACACCATTGAAGTCGGGCTTGGTCATGTGAATTTTATCTATGGAACAGGGTAGAAATGAAGGTGTGCCAGTTCCAACTGAAAACCTTGGAGATGTTGTGTTGTCTTTGCTCACCACTTTGAGCACTTCCAGCTTGTGCCATGGGACAACAGTGCCCCCAGGTGGCTCCCTGGTCCAAGAAGGGCACTAGGTTGTAGATACAGAATCCATGACCTGGAGTCAAGCACAGCCTAGTTCAATCAAACTCAAAGCAAACCCGCAGATGTGTGAGCAAGAAATATATGTTTCTTTATTGTACAACACTGTTTTTTTTTTTTTCAGGTATTTGTTATGCAGCATTACTGTGGCAATAGCTAACTGATACATCCCTTACCATTACTGCTACTATTAATTCAGTTTGCAATGCTTAAGCACCTACTGTGACCAGGCAACGTGACACTAGGAAAATAACCTAGAGCCTTAAAGAATACATAGATGAGGGGCGCCTGGGTGGCACAGTCGGTTGAGTGTCCGACTTCAGCCAGGTCACGATCTCGCGGTCCGTGAGTTCGAGCCCCGCGTCAGGTTCTGGGCTGACAGCTCAGAGCCTGGAGCCTGTTTCCGATTCTGTGTCTCCCTCTCCCTCTGCCCCTCCCCCGTTCATGCTCTGTCTCTCTCTGTCCCAAAAATAAATAAACGTTGAAAAAAAAAATTAAAAAAAAAAAAAGAATACATAGATGAAGATCCTGAGTCTATCATGATGGCACAGTACAGGGCAGGTGATTGCCAAGGGCTACAATCTTGGTCCTACAAAGGAGTTCAGAAAAAGAAGTCACACTTGACTACTTTTTAAATTTTTTTTTAAACATGAGTGGTCAGGAATCTTTTCGCATTTGCCTTGATCCTAACCAGTAGTAATATAGGATAAGTAAGAGTCAGGTTTTGGGTTAGAGAGACTAGCTCTTTCAATTTAGCAGCTGGGTGATCTTGCATTGAGCCTCTGAACCTCAGTTTTCCCTCTTCGCTTAGTTTTCCCCTCTATAAACAGGGAGATCAGTAGTGGCTATGTGAAATTTGGTTGTTCAGATTTAAACAAGACAATGAAAGTAAAGTGCTTCGCAGAGTCTTCAGGACATAGAAAACATTCAAAATCTCCTTGTCGTTATTAACTCCACTTGCTTTGGGGTAGGGCTGTGTTTCTAAATCTTTTTCATTACTGGCCCCCTAAGACTCCCTAAGGAGTCTATTTGGACATCTCTTCCCCCATTGCCCTGTTCCATGAAATTTTAATACTACAGATATACTGTGTATCTGCTTATATATGTGTATCGGTGCTTCATACATAAAAAGAGGAAGACTTTTCTGGCCTTTCAAGAATAAATTTTACCCCCCTGGGATTTATATTGTCTTCCTCCACCCCATTGAGAATGCATGGCATTCTGCATGGCATAAAGGTTTGGAATAGCCCAAATGAATGTTTTCTATGCAAACGTGTAACAGTCCAAGTTTCTCACCAATGCATGACAATGCATCCCATCCCCTCCTCTCTGCCAGCTTCAAACTCTTCCCCATCCACCCTCTCAGGTGTAAGCAATTCTCCATCTGTGCCAACCAGCACTTGGGCCCCTCATTCTGTTCTTGGCTGAACACTCCTTCCCTTTTCAGGCCTCCAGAGGCTCTAGATTTCTATAACATTGACTCTCATGTAATGACCTTGCTTCCTTCACAAGACAGCAAGTCCCTATTCCTCCTGGAAGATAAGAAATTTAGAGTTTCCTTTGCTTCCCAGAGCTATACCTTTACACATAGCAGATTCTGGGGGTTTGCAGAGTCTGCTTGCTAATTTTGTGTGTGTGTAGTCTTGACAGGATGGTGTCACCCACCCACTTATGCTTTAAGTAACTTGAGGACAGAGCTGCCTCTTCGTCCCTTTGCCCCCTAGTAGGTTCTGAATACCCAAGTGATGACTGTCTGAATAGTTTAGGATGTGCTAAACTAAAGCTGGCCAGTGACAGCCACATAAACTAAATCTAGCCCACAAGTGATTTTGTTTGCCCAGTTCAGTGCTTTAATTTTTTTTTAAATTTTTTGGAGCATGTAAAAATTGGGAGGTTTCACATAAAAATGCAGATTTCTTGGTGTGCTTGGGTAGCTCAGCTGGTTAAGTGTCTGACTCTTGGTGTTCATGTCATGATCTCATGATTCGTGAGATCAAGCCCCATGTTGGGCTCTGTGCTGACAGCATGGAGACTGCTTAGGATTCTTTCTCCATCTCTCTTTCTCTGCCCCTCCCCTGCTTGCACTATCTCTATCTCTCTCAAAATAAGTAAATAAGCATTTTTTTAAAAAACAGATTTCTTGCCTCTTTAGAAATATCTGAGGATTGGGGCACCTGGACGGCTCAGTCAGTTGAGTATGTGACTTCGGCTCAGGTCATGATCTCATGGTTCGTTAGTTTGAGGCCCGCATCAGGCTCTGTGCTGACAGCTCACAGCCTGGAGCCTGCTTCAGATGGTGCCTCCCTCTCTCTCAGCCCCTCCTCCACTTGTGCTGTCTCTGTCTCCGTCTCTCAAAAACAAACATTAAAAAATTTTTAAAAAGAAAAATCAATAATTATAAAAAAAAAAAAAAAGAAACATCTGAGGATTTAGCCATACTGAGTCATTCCTGCATAACCCCAATGGGCCAAATCTGAACATCAGTCACCTCATGTAGGCACCGGGTGTACACACCCCCATTTTTCATAACCCCTAACTAGCCTGCTTTGACAAGTGATGATACTGCTGGTCTTCTCTAGACTCTTAGTGTTCAACCTTTGTATGGTGGGTGTTTGAAGGCAGGGGAGGGAGAAACCAATTCTTCTCTTCCTGGAACTCTTTAATGACTGCTCCCTTAAGTCCACCGATTTTACTTTCTTCTCAGGACATGATCTTCATCTCAACAAATGCTTACCACAGCCACTGCCAGGAGCCCCGGGCACAGAGTCATATGGATTTGCCGTCTCCATGGATTTCATTGCAATGCTTTCAGGGTAATCATCATTCTTTCTCCCAAGGATGCCCGAGGGGCTATCACCCCTACGACGAAATGAGGGCTGGATTGAAGATGTTCTGCTGAACACCCTGAAATCCCAAAATGATGGATCAATATTCATCTAGTAGCATAGTAAGGACAGTCCTCCCTTCATCATCCGTCCACCCATTCATTCATTCCACAAATGCTTACTGAATGCCAACCACGTGTTAGGCATGGTCTAGGGGGTGAGAACACAAAGATAAAAACATGGGCTGTCTACCCTCAAGGAACTCTCAATCCAATCTGGTAGAGCTTCTTAGATACAGCTAAGCAATTATAATACAGGTAGTAACTGGTGAGTACCAGAAGACAGGCCCAGGGAGTTCAGAGGAAAGAGAAAAGAACTCTGGCTGGCAGTTCGGAGGGATATCTACAAGGAAAGAAACATCCCAGGTAGGACTAGAAGGATAAATTCATACATAAAGAGTTAGAAGGAGGGAATTCCAAGGATGAAGAACAGCATAGATAAAAGTGGGAGACGATAAACAAAAGTGTTGAATATATACAGGGAACACTACAAAAATTCATTAATCTGGCGCAATGTTCTCAATGTTATGCACATGCCACTTCCCAGGCCCCAGCCCAAACAATGACATCAGAAGGTCTGAAGGTTGGACCCAGGCATCTGTATTATTTTTAAAGTTCCCCAGGTAATAGGGTGATTCTAAGGTTCAGTCCAGGTCAAGAACCACTGTACTAGAGGTAGGGAGGGGTTAGGGGAGGTGGGGAGATGGGAGGAAGTCAGTCAGGCAGGTCTTTGGCTGGCACATTAGACCAGTGGATCCTCCTCCTTAAAAGTTTGCATAAGCAAAGCAATGTGGCCTTTCTCCCAAAGCTTATGGAGAACATGGAAGAGCAGAAACAAAGGAGTCAAAGTATCAGAGGTATATTTTGGAATGATGAATCAGGCAGTGGCGGGGATAAGACCAAGGAGGCCATTTTGGGTTTTGTTTTTTAAATGTTTTATTTATTTGTGAGTGAGACAGCATGAGTGGGGGAGGGGCAGAGAGAGGGGGACAGAGATCAGAAGCTGGCTCTGCACTAACACCAGTGAGCTGGATGTAGGGCGCAAATTACTTCACTAGCCAAGAGATCATGACCCGAGCTGAAGTCGGAAGCTCAACCAACTGAGCCTCCCAGGTGCTACCAAGAAGCCCCTTTTGATCTGGTTCTATTAATCGTCCTATTTACATCTTGAAGACATTGTGACCCTGCTGAGCACCCAAATCTTATATCCTTATTCCTCAAGATAAATACAAGCATTAGTTTTTGTTGTATTTATAAACATTACTAGTAGAACTAGTACATGCCAAATTAGACTCCTAAGGGTTAAATTTTCACAGGGTAAAAATTTGTATAGAGTAAAAATAACCTGACTATACAATCACATCTTGTTGGCAACAGGAACTTAACCCAGAAAAAAAAGTCAGATTTGGTAGAACTAAGTCATCCAAACTAACACTGTCAATGTCCAGAGGTGTACCTAATAAAATTTGTCAATGACCAAAAATTGCTAGAAGATTAAAACGATTTTTGACAAAATTTAAATCTACAGAACCTGAGCCAGGAAAAATGGGACTTAGTGTTTTAGAACGAGCTTAAGGAAATACCAACAATGGGGAGAAACTATGATTGATAAAATCTGATGAAAACACCACCAATGCAGAAGATCAATATGCCAAATCTGCCATAAACACAAAAAATGATCAAACAATAATTTTAGAGTAAAATAAAAATGAAAGTAGAAAAAAATCAGGAGTGGCTGAACCAACTTGAATTAAAAAAAAAAAAAAACACAATTGAGGAAGTAAATTGACTTTGTGGAGTTAGATCTCCAAAAGATTTTCTTGGTTAAAATGCATTCCTATGCATATAATTCTGGTTAAAATGTTTGGGTTCATAACTATCAAGTCTTAACCCTAACTTTATTGGCAAAGTAGCAGAGTCAAAACAGTGAGAATCTAAATATCCTGTAGGGATTAGATGGGAAGAGGGAGAAGACTGGAGAGGGTGTTATCCAAGCAAGAGGTGATGAAAGATTATGTTCAGGTGAGGGGTTGAAACCTCAGGCTGAAAGTCCATGCCCTGGTGAAAGCCCATGGCCCTGGTGAAAGTTCATGGCCCTATCTACAGACAGATATGAAAATTTCACCACAACTTCCGGTCAAAGAAACCATCTTAATTGTCCCTAACCCAAACAATAGCAACCAGGTTCCATTGGCCTGATGGTCTAGCATGCAGCTCCGACCCCAATGGAGGGAGATGCTTATACTTACTCTCTAGTTGTTTCTGAAGTCTCAGAAGAGCCATAATCATGACCATCCTCAGCAGCTGGGTAATCAGGCTTCCCCCAAAAGTTTGGAGAGTTCTTCTGATAATCCTCAATCCTGGGATAGTCTGGTTCCCCAAAAAAGTTTGGAGAATTAGGTTGATTCTCAGCACCTGGATAATCAGGCTCTCCTAGAGTGTCTATGTATGGATTGATTCTGGAACCAGCAAATTCTGGATTCCTTCTAGAGCCTGGATGGTTGGACGTGGCTCTGGAGCCAGGGTAGTCAGAGTTTCCCTGAGCTCCAGGGTAGTCTGGTTCTCCCAAAGAGTCCAGATAATCAGGATTTGTTCTGGAGCCTGCATAGTTTCTACTGCTTCTGGAACCTGCAAAGTCAGAATTTTGTTGGGATTTAGAGTAGTCTGGCTCTCTGAATGAGACTGGATGGTATGGTTCACTCAAAGATCCAATGTAATCTGGCTCTGCCAGAAATTTGGGATAGTCTGAACTTCTTCTGGAGCCTGCAGAGTATGGATTGTTCTGGGTGCCAGGGTAGCCTGGATTACTCTGAGATCCAGGATAATCTGGCTCTGCCAGAGACCCAGGATACTCTGAACTTCGTCTGGAACCAGTAGAGAATGGAGTGCTTCTGGTGCCAGGCTGATCTGGATTACTCCAAGATCTAGGATAATCTGGGTCTGCTAGAGACCTGGGATAGTCTGAAGTTGTTCTGGAGTCTTCAGAGTATGGGTTGTTCCTGATGCCAGGGTAGTCTGAGTTGTTCAGAACACCTGGAGAATCTGGAGAATCCTGAGTTTTCAAATCCCCCCATGTCCAGTTCTGAGATCCTGAATATTCAGGGTAATCTGGATCTTCCTCATAGCCATAGTTCCTGTAGTAGGCAGACATGCTGGTAAAGCTTCTTTACCGTGGAATGTTAAAATGTTCCTGCATTTGTAGTTACTCAGGGATCTTTTTTTTTTTTTTTTTTTTTACCTGAAAAACAAGCAAAAAAAAGAAGGTCAGATTTTTTTTCTTCCCTGTAGAGATTGCTGGTTATCTTCCATTATTATCTATTCTCCTTTCTTTCATGGTTGGGTACACAGCTGCCCAGAATCAGAACTATGTATCCCAGCCTCCTGTGCCCCAAGATGTGACCATGACAGTGGTCAGTGGGATGTGAACAGAAGCAATATATATAACTCCCAGGGTTGTGCTGTTTAAGGCAAGAGGCACTCCTCCCTTTGTCAGTCTTCTTACCTCCCATAGGCTGGAAGGTGGAAATGATGGTGTGCCATCTTGGGCCATGTACACGAAGATGGCACCCACCCCAGGCATAGCAGCACGAAAGATGGAAGAAGCCTGGGTTGCTGATGACATCACAGATTAGTGCCAGCATATCAGAGAGGGCTTTTATATAAAAGAAATAAGCCTTTGTCTCCTGTAAACCACGGTTTTTGGGGGGTCTCTGACCCATGTGGCCAAACTTCCATCCTAACCACTATATTCCCTTGGTTGTGGGGGGAGCAGAACAATAAACCAAAAGACTGGAAGAAACAAGGACCTTGTGAACATTTCGATTGCACTTGTGGTTGTAGGGTTTAAAGCATAAATTAGTATTAGTGCACAAGAGAAGAACACTTAATGGTAACTAGAGGACTTGGGTAGGAAGACAATTGCTACCATCCCTTCCAGTTTGAAACTGTGTTTTTGTGAGTTCTCTGAGCTCTAATCTATAGACAGGGTATACTTTCAAATCAGAAATAATGGGATTTTAATTTCTGAGTGTGCTGGATATCTGTTGTGTTTACTTGCCTATTACTCCTTTTCCCTTCTTTTGGCACCAATGCCCTGGTTTTCATCTGGGCACCTGCCCCTCCCCATTCCTGACTCCAAGGACGGTCACACGACCTAGGCTTAGCCAATCAGGAATGGGTACATAACCCAGGATTTGGTTCAGGAATGGGTATATAACCCAGATCCGTCCTCCAGGAGCTTGACTGGACTAACTGGGAAAGATGACCTCTTATTTCACTAAGTTGCCAAGGTGATGGAATGTAAGCCTAGAACCAATGGTGTCGTGTCTATAGGAACAGAGAAGAAAATAAGTACAGGAGAAAATGTAAAGGAAAAATCAGTAGGATTTGTGGACTAACCAGATACGGGAATGGTGAAGGGTAAGGAAATGAAAAGACACAAACAGCTCCACGGTTTCAAGCCACCGTGATTAGATAAGTAGTGATATCTTTGAAAGAAGGAAGTAAGACCATTTTTAAAGTTCAGCCAATGTTTACAAGTTTATCTCTATACAAACAAAAAAGGTTAGACTCTGTTGAGTAATCAGAGCTGAAGAATTAATCTTCTGCCATTACCTGTAGTCTTAGAATATGCACTCACCAACTCAATTCCATATCCCTCAGCATAGTGGAAGTCAATTATTCATTATTTTGTCCCTGCCTAGCAGCCATTTCTCTCTTTTATGATAACATTTTCCCTTGAGTAATACCTCTTCCCCCTCTTAGTCCATGTGGGCCAGGTGTGGACTTATGACCCAGTCAGAATTCTCTTCTTTCTGGCCACAGACATTGGGTCAGGGAACATAATCCCATCAAAGTCAATGAGATTCAATTCTAGGAGTTTTGTCAGAAATGCTGGGAAGAGAGAGGCTCTCTATTTTGGCTGGATATGGAGTTAGGAAGCTATAAGACTGAGGCTGCCAGGGGTCATCAGTGGAGGAGGCCTGTCTGAGAGTGATGTCGACAGGGAAGAGTGAAGAGCCAAGAGATAAACAAAAGAAAGATCAAATGTGGATGACAGTGTTTCAGCACCTGAATCCAGCCATGCCTGCTTCATACAGGGTACTTGAATAATTACATTCCCTTTTTTTTTTTTTTAGTTTATTTATTTATTTTGAGAGAGAGCACGTGCACGTGCATGTGCACAAGCAGTGGAGGGGCAGAGAGGGAGAGAGAGAATCCCAAGCAGGCTCCGTGCTATCAGAGCAGAGCCCAGGGCTGGGTTCAATCTCACAAACTGTGAGATCATGATGTGAGCTGAAATCAAGGGTGAGATGCTTAACAGACTGAGCCACCCCGGTGCCCCTCATTACATTCCCTTTAGACTTAAGTTAGTCTAAGTTGGGTTTCTGTAATTTGCAAATGAAAGAGAAAAGTTTTGACTAATATATCTAGTTTTGCAAACAGAAACATCTACACTTGTGAGGGCAATGAAAACTAAACGCTATATGATAATGCAGATTATTTCTCATAACATGGAAAATGAACCCATTCATTTGCTTGTATGTAAGAGCACGAGGAAATACATTTATGATCTAGGATTTCCACAGCCTACCAAAACCCCAGCTCTTACATCTAACTGATGCCTTCTAACAAGCTAACTGATGCCTTCTAAATTCAAGAAAATGAAAACTGATACAATGCCACCTGAAGAGAAATGAGTGTGTCCGCCAAAAGTCAGAGTGTTCACAGCTGCTTCTTGTCCATAAATGCCAGAAATCGAAACAACCAAACGTCATTCAACAGCAAGAGAAGTCAATAAACTGTAGCATATTCATACAATGAAATACGACACAGAAGTAACAGGACTGAACTTCTCTACTACAAAGACATAGTTGTAGCTCACAAACGTAAGGATGACTAGAAGGCTCAAACACAAAAAAAGGACAGACTGCGTGACACTTATCCAAAGCCCAGGAACAGGCAAACTAGTAAATGATGACAGAAGTCAGAATACTGATTACCCTGGGGAAGGGAGGAGATGGGAAATGACATGAGGGGGCCTCTGGGTGTTGGAATGTTCCATATGTTGATCTGGGTGATGGTTACATGTGTGTGATGGTGTGGTGTGTGTGTGTGTGTGTGTGTGTGTGTGTGTGTGTGTGTGTGAAAATTCATCAAAGACACTTAAGAATTGTGCACATCTTGGGGCCCTGGGTGGCTCAGTCGGTTAAGTGTCCAACTCTGGATTTCAGCTCAGGTCACGATGTCACGGTTTGTGAGTTTGAGCCCCGTGTCCGGCTCCAGGCCAATAGTGTGAAACCTGCTTGGGATTCTCTCTCTCTTTCTCTCTCTGCCCCTCCCCCACTCACGCTTGCACTCTCTCTCAAAATAAGTAAATAAATAAATAACCATTAAAAAAAGGAACTGTGCACATCTCTGTAAATGTATTTGTCCTTAATTTTAAAAAGGAAAATGAAAAAGACCTAAACCAGAAGCCATAACACAAAACCCTCTGTTTTCCCACAGGGTTATAAAGCAGTTGGGGGAAAGTAAAAAAATAAAAAAAGAATAATCTGGCTCACAAACATTTCCAATTTTCTTATATGTATATACCACAGAAAATCTGAATTAATGAAAATGAAATCTAGGTAAGGACAGGACACACTATCTGGATTGAACCATCTATCTACGTACTGCTGTAAAATGAAAGTGGTCAGGAACCCAGCCCTTGACATCAGATATAACTGTATTTAGTTGCCATCTGCTGGCTGTGCAGAATTGGGCAAGCCATTCAACCTCTCTGAGTCTGTATCTCAGCCACCCAATCCTGACAAGAATATCTCATAAGGCTATTATAAAGAATGAACAAGATAAGTCACATAAAGCCGTTGGCACCAAGGAAGCATGCACTGAAAAGAAGCTATTATCTACCATTATTTGTATTTATGTGTAATATAAACCTTGGCAACTTCCAACGGAGAGGGGAGTTGGTGGACAATTAAAGTCACACACTCAACCAGGACCTGACTAAAAAAAATAGACCATGTTTTATAACAAAGTACAGGGAGGAGAACTCTGCGTAATTCCTGGGCTGATGTAGTGACTCTAATGAACTAGATTTTGCTGTGAGCTTCTTATTAGCCCAGACTGAAAGGGAATCATGACAGACTATCTAATATTTACTACTTGTGAAAAAGAGGAAGTATACCAGTTTTTCAAGAGGGCCACACTTCTCTCCCAGGATGAATTTCTGAAAAGAATGTGTCATAAGAATGTTTACAAAGGGATCAGATAACCACATAATAAAGCCAGGGTTCACGGTCACCAGCAAAGAGCTCAGAAGCTCTAGCGAATACACGCTGAGTTGCGGGGGGGTGGAGGGAGGTCACCGTGAGGCGATCAGTGGCCCCTTGCAGAAAGGCAGCAGCACACAGCTATTTTTAGGCAATGGGTTGTGAACAAAAGTGACTGTGCCACTTCCAAGCCAAGGCATTTAATAACCAAAACACAGCTTTCTAGCTCCATTTTTCCTGCAATGGCACTATCATTTCACATGGGGACCCCATTCATCAGCCTGGGTTCCTGCATGACTACGCAGGGCACCGCCCATGTCCACCAACCCACAATAGCTCTTATGGAAGCTTTTTTTTTTTAAGTTTATTTATTTATGAGAGAGAGAGACAGAGACAGAGACAGAGAGACAGAGCATGAGCAGGGCAGGGGCTGAGAGAGAGGGAGACACAGAATCTGAAGCAGGCTCCTGGCTCTGAGCTGTCAGCACAGAGCCTGCCGCGGGGCTCAAACCCACAAACTGCGAGATCATGACCTGAGCTGAAGTCAGATGTTTAACCAACTGAGCCACCCAAGCGCCTCCCCCCACCTACCCATGAACGGTTCTTCATGAGCAAGAAATAAATTTTATGAGTTAAACAACATATTATATGTTCATATAAGATAGGTAGGTAGGTAGGTAGGTAGGTAGGTAGGTAGGTAGATGACAGGTAGGTAGATACATAGATTTTATATGTGATCAGCCACCAATTAGTTCCAAGTTTGTTGGTACAGTTCTATGTTCCACTAATATCACCTGACAAGAGCTTACTTACTCCACATGTTTTTCACAGCCCGGGCACAAATGGTGCTCTAACCACTACCACCTGTACCCAGACAAATTCCTAAACAAAAGGCTAAGCCCACAGATAAGGACTGGAAAGGAGGTGGGAGGAAGAAATAACCACAAGGAAAGTCTTGTATTGATTGTCAAATGAAGTGGGAGTTAATCTCTGAGAACCTTACTTATGGTTTCCTGTTACCTCTTAGAGAAACAACGATCCTGTCCTTTCAAAAGAATAATTTTGCTTTGTGCCTTGGGACAGCACTAGGATACTTTTCCCCCCTCCAAATTGTATTGCTCTCCTAACTTTCCAATAAAGGCTATTGAACTATCTGTTCTGAGTCCTCCTTTTGACATCCCATTGATATCCATTTCATCCTTGACATCATCCCATGGGTTTTCCCACTTTACTGTTCCAACGGTTTTCAATCACATCCCCGAGCAAAGCAGATGCCTTCTAAATCTGTTAGGCACTGGACTCCCTGTTTGATCTTGCAAAGCTCCTGGTTTGAATGGGAGACCCTAACAATCCTGCATTTGTCATTCAGCTAGTCCATGAATGTTGGGGGATGAATTACGTCCTACGGTCTTGATGAAGTCTCATTCAGGGTGTTTATCTGCATCTCAGCTGCCTCTTGGCCTTTCTACACTTAGGACACTATAAGCCAAGGCAAGCCACCCACAAGCTTGGTTCTGCAGCTACCACGTGGCCCTCAAATCATAGGGACATGGAGCCATTAGTATTGTCAGGCCAAATTTGGAGTGTGATGACAAAAAAACTGGATACAATCCAGAAACCATGAAGAGAGGATGGGCCAAGTCAGTAACAGCGCATCTGCACAATGGAATATCATGGAGCTATAGAAAAGAATGTTGAGATCTACAGGAAGGAACAGAAGATAGCTTGGTATGTAGGGCTCCTCTTTCTAATCTCCTTTTTCTGTGTCCTGCCCCAGGCTAGAATCGTAGCCATGCACAAGTGAATCACTGTGCAAAGGTTAATTTTGCTAATTGAGGTCAGTTATTACCTGAAAGAAAAGGAAAGAGAAGCCAGGGCCTTGTAAAACAGATCTGACCGCCACCAAATGAAGAACATCACCCCATAAGAGGCAAAGCCAGACCAAGAATTCTAATTTCAGCTGTACATTTTACCTTTTATTTATTTATTTACTTATTTATTTATTAGCTTGGCTTCACACCCAGTGCCAGGCCCAATGCCCCCAACGCAGAGGGTAAACTGTGACTGTAAGATCAAGACTTGAGCTGAGGTCAAGAGTCAGATGCTTAACCAACGGAGTCAGCAAGGTGTTCCACAGCTGTATGTTTTATCTTTTTTTAAAAAATATTTTTAAGTTTATTTGTTTTGAGAGAGGGAGAGCGAGCAGGAAGGGGAGGGGCAGAGAGAGAGGAAGAGAGAGAATCCCAAACTGCCTCTGCACTGTCAGCACAGAACCTGATGCGGGGCTGAAACTCATGAGCTGTGGAATCATACGCTGAGCCAAAATTGAGTTGGGCACTCAATTGAACAAGCCATCCAGGTGCCCCACATTTTATCTTTTTAAAGAGATGAACTTTGTCATGCCAACAAGTGACAGGGTAAACCTTTCAACCTAAATGAAATCAATATTGCCTATGTTAGCTACATTCCAATAAATGATATAAGATACATGTATATTAAGAGCCACAGTCAAAATTACCAAAGTAATCCTTTAGAAGTTCTTTCTTTTATTTTTTTTATTTTATATTTAAAAAAATTTCTTTAACGTTTATTCAGATTTGAAAGACAGAGAGCATGAGTGGGGGTGGGGGCAGAGAGAGGGGAAACAGAATCTGAAGCAGACTCCAGGCTCTGAGCTGTCGGCACAGAGCCCGATGCGGGGCTCGAACCCACAGACCGCGAGATCATGACCTGAGCTGAAGTCAGACGCTTAACCGACTGAGCCACCCAGGTGCACCAATCCTGTGGAAATTCTTAAATAGTTCTAAAAATCCACCAACCATTTGGCTTGAGTGTTTTGAATTTCACTGGTGACGGTCCCCAAATAGTTGCACTAATTTCCAACAACTGTGGGTAGGTAGCCTTTTCACCTGCACACTGTCACCCGAGATGGACCACTGGGAATATTCCCCAAATTGACCTTTCTTCCTTTTCCCTGTATTACACCCAGTCTGACCATATGCAGCTTGCAAAAAGTCAAGGGCAAGATGTGAAGATAGAAAAACAAGAACGGTAGGATTAGCCTCAGTTAAACTAGGTTTTTTCAATCTTTGCACTATTCCTACTGGAGGCTAGAAAATTCTTCCTTGTTGGGCACCTATCCTGTGCATCCTAAGGTGTTAAGCAGGATCCCTGACCTCTACCCACTAGATGCCAGTAGCACCTCCCCCAGCTGTGACAACCGGAAGTGTCTCAGGCACTGCCAAATCTCCTCTGGGGGCAAATCACTACTCCCACCACCCCACCCCTGCATTTGAGAATGGCTGGGTTAAACTGTTATTAATGTGGGAATATCTAAAAAGGCTTTTCCAATTCTTTAAATCACTGATGTGAAGAAAAGATTATAGGGGGGAAAAAAGGATGCAAAACAAAGAGAGACTTTGTCATTCAAGAGAAAGAAATGGGGGCACCTGGGTGGCTCAGTCAGTTAAGTGTCTGACTTCAGCTCAGTTCATGATCTCACAGTTCATGGGTTCAAGCCCCATGTCAGGTGCTGATAGCTCAGAGCCTAGAGCCTGCATCAGATTCTGTGTCTCCCTCTCTGTCTGCCCCTCCCCCACCTCACTCTGTCTCTCAAAAATAAATAAACATTAGCAAAACCTTTAATCTTCATTCAATTCAGCATGGGGACTCTCCCTGTTCCTATTTAAAGATGAGGAAATTGAGGCTCAGAAGGACTTGGTAACTTCTCTGAGTTTTCACAGATAGTAAGTGGGGACGGGGATTTGAATACATGTTCCTTTACTACACTTGACCACTTCCTACATACACGGGCTTTGTCACTTTTTAATTTACTTATTTAATTGTTTACATATTCGGAGGGGTGTCTGGACGGCTCAGTCAGTTAAGCACCTGACTCTTGATTTTGGCTCAGGTCATGATCTCTCAGTTTGTGAAATTAAGCCCCACATTGGGCTCTGCACTAATGGCACAGAGCCTGCTTGGGATTCGCTCTCTCCTCTCTCTGCTTCTCTCCCACTCGTGTTCTCTCTGTCTCTCCCAAAATAAATAAATAAACTTAAAAAAATTACTTACATATTTGCAACAACCAAGGAAGATTGCTGAAGCAGAAAGGGAAATAGAGGCACAGTTTCTCCCCCTATTAAAGACAGAAAATAAAAACAACTCGATTCCGATCCAGGTGAAAAGAAGCCTTCTTTGCAGAAAGGTAAATAGTAAACAAGTTCAATAAAAGGAGGCAAGAATTGGCATAAAGTCAGACATACAGACCAATGGAACAGAATGGAAAGCAGAGGAAATATATAAGGTCATATAGCATATAAGGTCAAATGATTTTTGACCAGGGTACCAAAATCACTCAATGAGGAAAGGACACTCTTTTCAAAAAATGGTGTTATTTTAAGTAGGCTTCAAGCCCAGTGCAGAGCCCAGTATGGGGCTTGAACTCATGACTCTAAGATCATGACCTGAGCTGAGATCCAGAGTTGGATGCCTAACCAACTGTGCCACCCAAATGCCCCATCAACAAGTGGTGTTTGAGAAACTGGGTAGCCACATGCCAAAGAATAAAGTTGAACCCTTACCTTATACCATACAAAAATTAGCTCAGAATGTATCAATGATCCAAAAGTAGGACCTAAGACTATAAGACTCTTAGAAGAAAGCATAGGAGAAAAGCTTCATGTCATGGGACTTGGCAAGGATTTCTTGGATGTGATACCAAAAGCACAGGCCAGAAAAGTTAAAATAGATCAACTGGCCTACATCAAAACAAAAAACTTCTGTGCATGCAAAGGCACAACCCAAAGAGTGAAAAGGCACCCACGGAACAGGAGAGAATATTTACAAATCATATCTCTGACAAAGGGTTAATAGCCAGAATATATAAAAAACTACCACAATTCAACAACAAAACAAAGAACTAGACTTTAAAATAAACAAAGGGCTTAAGCAGACATCTCTCCAAAAAATATATACAAAACAGCCCATGAGCACATGAAAAGATGTTCAACATCAGTAGTCACAGGAGAAATGAAAATCAAAACCACAGGGCGACGTCACCTCTTTTCCATTAGGATGGCCACTATTAAAAAACAAATAAACAAACAAAAGCCCAGAAAATAGCAAGTGGTGATGAGAATGTGAAGAAACTGCAACCCTTGTGCACTGCTGGTGAGAATGTAAAATGATGCAGCCATTATAGAAGACAGTATGGCAGGGGCACCTGGGGGCTCAGTCAGTTAAGCGTCCGACTCTTGATTTCGGCTTGATTTCGACTCTTACTATCAGATTGAGGTCATGCTCTCACAGTTTGTGAGTGTGAGCCCCGTATCAGGTTAAGCACTGACAGTGTGTAGCCTACTTGGGATTCCCTCCTTCTCTCCTCTGCCCCCCCAAGTAAATAAATAAACTTAAAAAAAAGAATTTAAAGAAGACAGTATGGCAGTTCCTTACAAAATTAAAAACAAAATTACCATCTAATCTAGTAATTCTACTGCTGGGCATATATCCAAAAGAATTGAAAGCAGGGTCTCAAAAATAGACAGGTAGATAGATACACCCATATTCACAACAGCATTATTCACAAAAGTGAAAAGGTGGAAGCAATCTGTATCCAGCAATGGATGAAGGGATAAACAAAATTTGATGTATCCATGCACTGGAATTGGAATATTATTCTGCTGTAAAAAGCAAGGAAATTCTGACACATGCTATAACATGGATGGACCTTGGGGCATCTGGGTGGCTCAGTCAGTTAAGTGTCTGACTCTTTTTGTTTTTAATGTTTATTTATTGTTAAGAGAGAGAGAGAGAGAGCACATGAGCAGGGGAGGGGCAGAGAGGGGGACAGAGGATCTAAAGCAGGCTGTGTGCTGACAGCAGAGAGCCCAATGTGAGGTTTGAACTCACAAACTGTGAGACCATGACCTGAGCCAAAGTCGGGTGTTTAACGGACTGAGTGCCCCAGGCACCCCAGCATTCAATTCTTGATTTCAGCTCAGGTCAAAAAATCCAGCCCTGCATCGGGCTCCATGCTGAGTATGGACCCTTCTTGGGAGTCTCTCTCTCTCTCTCTCTCTCTCTCTCTCTGCCCTCCTGTCCCTCCCCCCCACCTCTCTCTCAAAATAAGTTTAAAAAAACCCACAAAACATTAAAAAAACAAACATGGATGGGGCCACCTGTGTGGCTCAGTTGGTTAAGCGTCGGACTCTTGGTTTTGGCTCAGGTCATGATCTCATGGTTCATGGGTTCCAGCCCCGTGCTGGGCTCTGCTCTGACAGTGTGCAGCCTGCTTGGGATTCTCTCTCTCTCTCTCTCTCTCTCTCTCTGCCCTTCCCCTGCTCGTTCTCTCTCTCTCTCTCTCAAAATAAATAAATAAATTTTAAAAAACGGATGGGACTTGAGGACATCATGCTAAGTAAACCAAACCAGTCACAAAAAGACAAATATCGTACGTGACTCCAGTCATGAGAGTATCTAGAATAGTCAAACTCACAGAAACAGAAATAGGCAGCAGAATAGTGGTTGCCAGGGGCTGGGAGAAGAAGGAAAGGGGGGATTATAATTTGCTGTGTTATGGGTATGGAGTTTCAGCCTTGCAAGATGAAAAGTTCTGGATGGGGTGCACAGCAATGTGAATGCATTTAGCACTACTGACCTGGATACTTTAAAAATGGTTAAGATGATATGGGGCGCCTGGGTGGCTCAGTCGGTTAAGTGTCTGACTTCAGCTCAGGTCATGATCTCACAGTCCGTGGGTTCGAGCCCTGTGCCGGGCTCTGTGCTGATAGCTCAGAGCCTGGAGCCTGTTTTGGATTCTGTGTCTCCCTCTCTCTCTGCCCCTCCCCTGCTCATGCTCTGTCTCTCTCACTGTCAAAAATGAATAAAAGTTAATAAATAAATAAATAAATAAATAACGGTTAAGATGATAAATTTAATATTGTATGTATTTTGTCATAATTTAAGAAAAAGAATAATAAAGACCAAAAAAAAAAAAAAAGGAAGCAAGAATTTCTCCAAATCGGTCATTTCAAAACAAAAATCCATTTTTAAAAAAAAGTAAAACACTAAAGCGCTGTGTCCAAGAGAAAACAGGAGAGAAATTACTGGAATAAGCTGACTGCGTGAAGACTCTTTCCCCCCAGTTTCCAAATAAGCCACAGAAGCTTTAAAATAAATCAAAATCGGGGTGCCTGGGTGGCTCAGTCGGTTAAGCGGCCGACTTCAGCTCAGGTCACGATCTCGCGGTCTGTGAGTTCAAGCCCCGCGTCGGGCTCTGGGCTGATGGCTCAGAGCCTGGAGCCTGCTTCAGGTTCTGTGTCTCCCTCTCTCTCTGCCCCTCCCCCGTTCATGCTCTGTCTCTCTCTGTCTCAAAAATAAATACACGTTAAAAAAATTAAAAAATAAAATAAATCAAAATCAGCTACAATCAATGCATATTGAGGTTTTGATCTGGGCCACTTACTTCAAGCCTCAAAATAAGCACAATAAAATCATCACTGAAGGGTTGAACACAGCATTCATCACAGCAATACAAGGAAATTGAAAAGCCAACAATCCTGAACACATTTGCAGTCCCACCTGCACTTGACAGCTGACAAACATGACACTCTCAGGAGCAAAGGAGAAGAAAAGCCTGGGGGTGCACAGAACAGTGGGGGGATTCCCTCACTTATATAGAGGAAGGCGCTTTCCCGGGGCTCCAGAAAAACTAGACCACAAGACAAAGTTAATACAACACAGAAAGAGAGGGGAGCCTGCGTGGATCAGTTAGTTAAAGCTTCTGACTCTCAGTTTCAGCTCAGGTCATGAGCTCCTGGTTGGTGGAGCTCCAAGCTGGACTCTGCACTGAGGGTGCAGAGCCCGCTTGGGATTCTCTCTTTATCTTCCTCTTTCTGCCCCACCCGTGCAAACGATCTTTCTCTTTCTCAAAAACGAATAAATAAACTAAAAGAGAGAGAGAGAGACTCTCAATATTTCCCCCACCTCCATGCCAACCCTGCTCAATAGCTTTTCACTGAATGGAGAATGACATCTAAACTCCTTACTATGGCGTGAAAAGTATCCATGAGCTGGCCCCTGCCCACCTCTCCCCTGTTTTTCATCGTCTAAATCAAGGGTTGACACACTTCCTCTGTAGAGAACCAGATAGGAAATATTTTAAGTTTTGTGGATCATAAAAACTCTGTAGCAACTGCTCAACTCTGTCACAAAGTCAGCCCTAGACAATATATAATTGAAGAGGTGTGCCTGTGTTCCAATTTATGGACACCAAAATTTGAATGTCATATAATTTTTATATGCCATGAATAATTCTTTTGATTTTTTTCAGCAATTTGAAAATATAAAAACCATCCTTAGTTGACAGGCCATATCTGAACTGAGGGGCATAGTTTGCCAAGCACTGGACTAAACACACTGGCCCGTTTTTCTGGGTTATGGTCTTTGCACATGCTGTTCCTTCTGCCTACAATGCTTGTCCCTCTACTCTTGGCCAGGCTAACCCTTCATCCTTAAGGTATCAGCTGAAATGCTGCTTTCGCAGAGAGGTCTCCTTTATTCCTCCACATGCAAATAGTTTCCCATGAGCCTCTATGACAGCATCCCACCTTTCTGCCCATGGGACTTACCAGTTTGCAATTATATATTAATTTTGTATCTTATATTGTTCAATATTTGTCTTCCACTGGACTGAAACTCTATGATGGCAGAGGTTATACTATTTTGCTCACTATATCCCCAGCATCTAGCACCTTGCCTGGAACTCAATTAGTATTTGTTGACTGGGTGCACCAGTGGGGCTCAGTAGGTTGAGCACCTGACGCTTGATTTCAGCTCAGGTCATGATCCCAGGGTCATGGGATCAAGCCCCGTGTCAGGCTCTGCACTGAGCATGGCGCATGCTTTAGATTCTCTCTCCCTCTTCCCTCTCCCTTGCTTGTGTACTCTCTCTCTCATATAAAAAAAAAAAGATGTTGAATAAATGAATATTGTCCTACAAAGTTCTCATTCATCTCATCTGTCACCTGGAGTCCATCATGGTGATGACCACCCTCACCCAGTGGGAGGTAAAACAAACCTATATTGGGATCAGCCAGACTACTCTGGGGCCAGGGAGGGGAGGGTCCATACAGACTAGCATTTCTCACGCCTGGGTCCATTTTTGGCACAAATATATCCCATTTATAAATTTAGAGTTTTGGAGCAGTTCAAGGATTCTTGAAAGGATCACCTCCCCTGTGGAAAATAATGAGGAATCTCCTGGCAACCATTCCTTCCTTCTTAATTCCCATTCAATATTTCTAACTAACAACTAGGTAAAGTCTCCATTGATGCTAATAAGTCTTTAACACCTGTCTGAATTTACCATAGTCCCTTTTTCAACAAAGACAGAGCAAAGCTCTAAGCTCACAACCTTCATGATTAGACTTTACTTCTGCAGTTAGCATACAATAAAATATCTTTGGTGTATAGGTCTGTAAGTTTGAACACATGCATAACCACCACCACCATCAGGATACAGACCAGTTCCGCCACCCCAAACTCCCTTGTGCCACCCCTCTGTAATCAACCCCTCCTACCACCCTCTGCCCACCACTGGCCTATTCTCTGTCCCTCTAGCTTTGCCCTTCCCAAAATGTCATATAAATAGAATCACACAGAATGCAGCCCTTTGAGACGGATTGCTTTTACTCAGCATAATCTAGCTAGTAATAACACGATTTGGTTTTGTATATGTATATACATATGTATGTATGTACATATATAAATATATAGTCATCTATAGTTACAAGCAAGTGATAGAAATTTTCCATTTACAATAATGACATGTTTCCTTCTAAAATAAATCTGTTAAGTAAAAAGAATAGGTAAATATTTGTATGCATGGTAAGAAAAGGGGAAAAATCATGAAGGTGGGACACAAATGCCTAAATTCTGGGATATAACAGACATTAGATATATAATGATATAATTGCATCCTACCCTCTTACCCCCTACTCACACACCCAAAATACCAGTCTGTAATTCTACGAATTCCTGAAAGGGAAGGAAAAAGAATTTTAAAAGAAGAAACGGTCTATTCCCAGGCATCTCATTCCAACCAGGCTTTCCTGACTGCAGTTCTAGAAGCTTTGATTCCTTCCTCAGGCACCTGATCGTGGAAAGACAATTCCAGCACAAAGAGCAAGGGCCACAAGAGGTAGATTTCTTTTGTTTGCAAGCTCTTCTTTGTTGCCATGTTAGTTTAATGATTACTGTGGCTGTCATCATCCACACTACTACAAACAAATGCCTTAGAATCTTTTATCTGTGGTGTGTAACGTTCAGAACACGGAAACAAAGGCAACTTAAATAGTGTGTTATAAGCGTGTGAGGGTAAAACTTTCAATCACCCATTTAACAAAAAGCCTCCTCCTGTCACTAGGCATGTTAGTTCATGCCCTACAGGACTTTTCAGAGACTGTTTCCGCCTTTGACCCAGGTGCAGTCGTAGCCAAACATTTGGATCCTTCACAAAATAAGGTCTGTGCTTGCAAAAGAGCAACATCGAAGCTATGAACAGGAGGGGAAAATTTAAATAGAACTAAGTGGGTACATCTTTCTGGTCTTTATGTTTCCTCTCCAAAAAATTTGCTTCATTTTTAAGACATTTATTTAGTTCCTAAAGAAAGGTAATTATATTTTATGAATGGAAAAAGAATATAAGGTTTCTGGCTTGCTGAATACGTAAGAAAGAGTTAGAGGCTGGAAAATGAACATGAACTTTAATCTCACGAAGGAAAATCACCTAGAAAAATCCATCCAGAGAATGGTCTAACGTGCTACACTTACCATTGAGATAGTAAATGCTTTTTAACATGCCAAATTAAGATGATGCTAACATATTTTTTTAAATACTTTGGGAAACTTGGGATGATAGAGCTAGCAAATGTCACCAATTAATCTTCAGAGGAAAATTCAAGAAAAAGCAAGGATGGGATAAATCTTTTATTTACATGGATGTTTTGAAGCCCCTCAAATGTCATCACACTGGCTAAAATACTTCCTTTTTTACCACAATCCATTAAAATTTTTTTAATGTTTATTTATTTTTCAGAGAGAGACAGACAGAAAGACAGAACATGAGCAGCTGAGGGGCAGAGAGAGAGGGAGACACAGAATCCGAAGCAGGCTCCAGGCTCTGAGCTGTCAGCACAAAGCCCGACACGGGGCTCAAACCCAAGAACTGCAAGATCATGATCTGGGCCGAAGTTGGACATTCAACCGACTGAGCCACCCAGAAGCTCCCCCCCCCAAAAAAATTTTTTAATGTTTATTTGTTTTTGAAAGAGAGAGAGAGACAGAGAGCAGGAGCGGGGGAGGGACAGAGAGAGAGAGACAGAGGATCCAAAGAAGGCTGTGTGCTGACTGCAAAGAACCCAATGCGGGCTAGAACCCAGGAACATGAGATCATGCCCTGAGCTGAAGTTGGACATTTAACCAACTGAGCCACCTAGGCGCCCCCTATAGTCCATTCTTGATGAGCAGTCTCTAGACTTTCCCAGAACCCTGCAAATTCTTTCCAGGAGTCTCACTCTCACTATAACCAGAACCCCTCTCCATGCACGTGACATTCTGTAACAAGACTTTCACGTATGTAAGACTGTTACCGAAGTAGATGAAGCCCATAGGCTTTAGATGAAAAGCAGACCCATGCAAGGGCAAGTGCAAGATGATGCATGCATTCAGGTGCCAGTGCTCTGTTTGAAGTACAGGGTGTATGGGTTGGATTTTCTTCTTTTAGAAAGACATGGGTGGAAGGACACATAGATGGCTCAGTCAGTTAAGCATCTGACTTTTTTTTTTTAAATATTTATTAATTCATTTTGAGAGAGAGAGAGAGACAGAGCGCGCACACAAGTAGGGGAGGGGCAGAGAAAGAGGAAGAGAATCCCAAACAGGGTTCATGCTCACAGCACAGAGCCTAATTCAGGGTTTGATCTCACAAAGTGTGAGATCATGACCTGAGCCGAAATCAAGAGTTGGTTGCTTAACCGACTGAGCCATCCAGGCATCCCAAGCATCTGACGCTTGATTTCGGGTTTCAGACCCATGTCGGGCTCTGCTCTGCCTCTCTCTACCCCTCCCCCACTTGTGCTCTTGCTCTCTCAAAAATAAATAAACTTACAAAAAAGAAAAGAAAAAGAAAGTGATTTGTGGAAGCCATACGTCTAGGGCAGTGATTCTCCATCAATGTAATTTTGCCCCCAGATAACACATTTCACAGCATCTGGAAGCCTTTTTTGTTGTCACAAGTTGGGGTCTGATATTGGCATCTAGTAGGTAGAGACCAGAGAACTGCTGAACATCAGTCTCCCAAAACAGAGAATTATCTGACCCAAAATGTTAATAGTGGTGAAGTTGAGAAGCCCCATTCTAAATTTTTTTTTTAACGTTTATTCATTTTTGAGAGACAGAGACAGCGGGGGGAGGGGCAGAGAGAGAGACACACACACACAGAATTCAAAGGAGGGTCCTGGCTCTGAGCTGTCAGCAGCCCGATTCGGGGCTCAAACTCACGAATCGCGAGATCATGACCTGAGCTGAAGTCAGACAGTTAATCGACTGAGCCACCCAGGTGCCCTGAGAAACTCCATTCTAGAGGAGATCGTCTAGGGCAATACTGTCCAACAGAACTTTCCCTGATGATGATGGAATCATTCTATACTGCTCTGTCCAATACAGCAGCCACTAGCCACATGTATATACTGAGTACTTAAAATGTGGCTAGTGCAAGTGAGGAACTGAATTTTTAATTTTGTTTGCTTTTAATTAATTTTAATGTAAATAGCTGTAAGTGGCTATGGGGCTGCCATATTTGCAGGGCAAGTCTAGAGAAGAATAAAGCCTAAAGGAAATTCCAATATTTAAAGCTTTGCTGATCACAGCACATCAAAGAGGATCAGACTGGGGGAGCCCATGAGACTCACTTGGGAGCTTGCTGGAGATGGATGCCTGTGGATCATTAGGTGGCCAACTAGTCCCAGTTTGCCCAGAGCTTTCTTTGTTTTAAGAAATTTTATTTTTTAATGTTTATTCACCTTCGAGAGACAGAGACAGAACACGAGCACGGGAGGCAGAGACAGGGGGACACAGAATCTGAAACAGGCTCCAGGCTCTAGGCTCTGAGCTGTCAGCACAGAGCCCGACGCGGGGCTCAAACTCACCAACTGTGAGATCATGACCTGAGAGGAAGTCGGATGCTCAACCGACTGAGCCACCCAGGCGCCCCGCCCAGAACTTTCTGGAAGTTCCATATCTTGGGAGACCTCCAATCCTGGGAAAACTACTTTAGCTTAGGTCCCACTCCCAGAAGTTTTCGTTCAGTGGGTCTGGGTGGGACCTGGTAATTGGCCTTTTTACAGATTTCCCAGGAGATTCTTCTGTGTAGCAAGGTTCAAGAATCAACGGCAGAGTGGCCAGTTAATGGAGGCTGCCAAGAGTAGGCAGGGGGAGGCGGGAGGGGAAGGGTGCTGGGTTGTTTGTGCCTTGGCAGCTCAGTGATTTCTTGCATGGCTGAACTACTCCAGCCTGTCCCAGAAGAACAAGGGCCCCTCCCTCGGAGAGCCAGAGACAATGCGAGACACATATAATAGCTCACACACCCACTGACACCCGCTAGAAGGAGTAGCCTCCTCTGTGACCCAACGAAGATCTCACTTCCTGGAGACCTATAGGCTATGGAAGCCCCTCCTGATCCCCTTTGCCACCATATGTGTTGCTCACAATCCTAGCAGGAGCAGTGGAACATGATAGACCTTAATGTCCCCTGTGGCTAGTACCCTCTAACGCCTTCTAGACCACTGAAGCTCAGAAAGGCAGGAGACAGTAAAGCCAGGTTAGGCTTTATCCATACCCTGTGATTCTAGGTCTGTGGCAAGCCTCTCTCTTTGAGAAGAAAATGAACCCCCTTCGGGTTGTCTCTGGGACCAGAAGTTTAGTTCTTTTTATTTTTTATTTTTTTTTTAAGTTTACATATATGTTCATTTAATGTTCATTTATTTTTTTTTAATTTAAAATTTTTATTTATTTATTTATTTATTTATTTATTTATTTTTACATTTATTTATTTTTGAGAGACAGAGCACAAGTGGGGGAGGGGCAGAGAGCAAAGGAGACACAGAGTCTGAAGCAGGCTCCAGGCTCTGAGCTGTCAACACAGAGCCCGATGCAGGGCTTGAACTCACGATCTATGAGATCATGACCTGAGCCAAAGTCAGATGCTTAACCGACCGAGCCACCCAGGCGCCCCAATGTTCATTTATTTTTGAGAGAGAAAGAGAGAGCACGCGCATGAGGCAGGGAGAGGCAGAGGGGGAGGGAGACAACAGAATCTGAAGCAGGCTCCAGGCTCTGAGCTGTCAGCACAGGGCTCGAACCCACTGACCACAAGATGATGACCTGAGCTGAAGTCAGACACTTAACTGGCTGAGACACCTGGGTGCCCCTATATATTTATTTTGACAGCGAGAGAGAGAGACACCAGGGGACAGACAGAGAGAGAGAGGGAGAGAGACGGAGAGAGACAATCACAAACAGGCTCCACGCTGTCAGCGCAGAGCCCTATGCGGAGCTCGAACTCATGAACTGTGAGATCATGACCTGAGCTGAAATCAAGAGTCAGATGCTTAACTAACGAGCCACCCAAGCACCCCTAGAAGCTTAGTCCTTAACCAGACTAATTCAGATCCTTATAATAATCCTTATAATGCCTATTTAAACAAACATTATATAATAGAACATCATAAGCATTATGGTTCCAGATCTGCATAAAGAAAAACAGAAGAGGGGCGCCTGGGTGGCGCAGTCGGTTAAGTGTCCGACTTCAGCCAGGTCACGATCTCACGGTCCGTGGGTTCGAGCCCCGCGTCGGGCTCTGGGCTGATGGCCTGTTTCCGATTCTGTGTCTCCGTCTCTCTCTGCCCCTCCCCCGTTCATGCTCTGTCTCGCTCTGTCCCAAAAATAAATAAAAAACGTTGGGAAAAAAAAATTAAAAAAGAAAAACAGAAGCAGAAACCAATAACAAAACAATGAATATGTATGTGCCAGACACTGTTATGAGAACTTGACGGGTATTAACTCATTAGATTCTTACCACAGTCTTATTGATGGGTGCTGTTATTATCCTCATTTTACTTAGGGAGATACTGAGGCACAGAGAGGTTCAGTAACCTGGCCAGGGAACACAGCCAGGAAGGAGTGGAATACAGCATCATAAATGCCCTTTCCTTTCAAGGAAGCAAATTTTCCCTTTTTAAACTCATTTGCTTAACATTCACATCTTGAGATCAGCCATCTTTTTGCCCATGCTGGGTAGGCATGATGTTAAGCTTGGGAAGTTTCTAGATTCAGTGCTGTTTGTAGCATGGCCAAGAGCAGGATGAAGTGAAGAGTTTGCCTGGACACAGATTTAAGGGAGAGTACCCAAAATCCCAGTAACCTAGATAAATAATAACTTAGTGTAGTATTTTTTAAAAAGGAAATACATGGTGAACAAAAAATATCAACATTTTCAATAAAGACAGGCTCAGGATTACTGATTTGTATCTTTTGCTCCAATTTGACTTGGCTCCACAGAGACTGGCAGGCAGGACCCTGCAATGCAGGCATTTCATGAACCACCCCAGGAATGACAGTTCTGGGGACAACTTAAACCATCTTCCTGGGATTTCCATCTACCTCCTCATGTTAAGGGCTTCCCTCTGATTGTACAATTTATAAGTCAAGTGTCTGCCACAGGAAAAGCGTCCACCTCTCATTTGGAGAGCCATGATTTTTCATTTATTGGCGGGAGGGGAGGGGGGTGCTAACAGATGAAAGATTAGGAACCGCAACTCTGGATCTCCAATTTTTGTTTCTCCTATTTTCAGAAATAGGGCTTTCTGCTCTCCTATTTAAATGATACCCACCCTGAATCAAATGCCATAGAATATGGAACTTGTTTGTCTGGCATTTGTAAAAATACAGAAATCTTACCCAGCCCTTACTCCTTTTCCTATGAATAAGGAGTGTTCTTTCTAGAAATGACCCTATTAATGACTAGCATTGCATCAGCCTGGGTTTATCTCTGGGGACATTGAACCTGAGGTGGCTAGAAATAACCTTAAGCAGCAATATAATCCAATCTCCTGACACTCCATTCTGGGAACTCTTGGCAAATACAAACCACGGAGTGATTCACAGAACTTCTAGAAAAAAGTCTGCACCTTCAACCTGACCCTTCCTCCTGGGAAAAGGACCCTTCCTGGAAAAGCATGATTATAAACCCCATTTCCTTGTCATCCAGATCCACGGAGCTCCTTTTTGCCTCTCCAGTGTAGAAGGAGCCTTGTCAGACAACAATATCGGCAAGCATGACGATAACACCATTTACTGAGCACCTACTTCAGCGCCAGGCACTATGCTACACCCCTCACTGCATCAGCAACTGTATCCTCCAACAACTTTATGGAGAGGTATTATTATCCCCACTTTATGATGATTACACTGAGGCCCAGAGAGAGTTAAGTAACTTGCCCAAGGTCACACAGCTGAACAGAGGCAGATGGGATTCTAAGCTGTGCCTCTCTGACTGAACTTGGATCACATTTATCATCGTTATCAGAGGAAGAAGAGAAGGGCAAAGAGGAAGAGAGGGAGTTGGAGATAATATTTATGGAGTGGCTTCCAGTGCACCATATTTTCTCTTTTTTTAATTTTTAAAAAATGTTTGCTTATTTACTTTTGAGAGAGAGAGCGCGCACAAGTGGGAGAGGGACATAGAGATAGAGGGAGACACAGAATACAAAGCTGGCTCCAGGCTCTGAGCTGTCAGCACAGAGCCTGACATGGGGCTTGAACCTCAAAACCATGAGATCTTGACCTGAGCCGAAACCTAACCGACTGAGCCACCCAGACGCCCCACCATATTTTCTTATTAGCCCTGATATCCACTGGGGGAGGTGGGAGCTCTTAGCATACTACCCATTCTATAGACAAGCAAACTGAGCCTTGAAAGGTACAATAACTCACCCACAGTGGCACGGTAGGACCGAGAGAAGCCAGATTTTGATTCACGCAGACAGCTTTAGAGCTTTCTGAGCTGATATGCTCCCTGACTTCCCCATAGTCTTTCTTTCCTCTAACAAGTACTTATCGTGCACTTATTCTGTGCCTGGCATCTGGCAAGAAGCAACAGGACAGCCCGTTTCTACCTCCTCCCATGACACATTCTCCAGGGTTCCCTACCATTTATGTGACCCCCGCACCACCTTTAAAACACCCTTTCTTACCTGCCCTCCGTCCTGGCGTTTCCTCTCCACCCTGCGGAGACAGCGGGTCCTCTCTCTCGCTCTCTCTTCTTTTTTTTTTAAACACTAACCCATAAGGCCCTTCGTCTTCTGCCTTAGACACAGCCCTGCTTGCTCTGTTAGTCACACTGCTGGGCCTGGCCACCCAGCTTCCAGACAGCAGCTATTTACCAGCCTATGGCAGAAGAAGCCCCAACTCGGAGCCCAAACTGTGTATTTCTTTCTTCCTGAACCCCAACCCTGCCCTCTCAACAATACTCTTGGCATCAGTGCACTAAAAAGACCAAAGTCCTTTCTAGAGGTTATTTTATCTCTTGGACACAATAAGGAAGTAACAAGGTTGATTTTTTTTTTTTTTTTTAATCCCAGAGAGGGAGGTGCAATGGAAAGAGACTATCTTTTCATTTATTCAACAAAGCATTCTCCCACACATCATGCTCCACTAGATACCCTCAGGCGCTGGCCACTTTGTTTTGCAGGTGTAGCCCCTGAAGCAACAGGCAGACATTACAAGTTAACTCCATAATTACGATGGCATGTCCCTTCCAGAGATAAAGGACAGGACTCGTTTCATGGCCAGCTAACTTGAATCAAACCCTGGCTCCAGCGCTCTACCCCTCTGAGGCTCCACGACTCTATCCTTTTGAACCTCAACTTTCCTCGCCCTCATCTGCAAAATGGGGACAATATACTCTCCTCCAATGGGTTTCTTAGCCCTCAGAACTGTCATCTCTGGGGTGACTCATGGGACACCTGGATTGCAGGATCCTGCTTGCCAGTTAGTATGGAGCTGAGCCAAACTGGAATTGAAAGCAAAAGGACAAATTAGTAACTTTCTTGTAGGTGTAAGTCAGGGTTTCTCGACCTCAGCACTTCTGGCATCTGGAGTCAGATGTTCTCGGTCGTGGGGGCTGTCTTAAGTATTAGAGGATGTTGAGCCACATCCCCAGCTTCCATCCATTAGATGCCACTAGGACACTCCCCATCACCAACCCCACAAGCTATGGACAACTGGAAATATCTCCAGGAAAGGACAAGTATCTTCTGGGAGGCAAAAGCACCCCCAGTCAAGAGCCACTGCCACGAATGACAGAATGTTCCACAAACTTGGGATAGTACCTCCCCATTCCCTTTGATAAGGCCAGGACATTAGCACCTCAGCATTTTCCTCTAGGAAAGTTTTTCTTCCCCCCATTTCCCCACTTTTAGAAACTATACCATATTTTACATGTTGTGCCCATTCTGCAGATCAGGGAACTGAACCTCAGAAAGCAACTTGTTGAAGTCCCAGAGCTGGAAGTTACTCAAAGACAATATTTGAACCCAGGTCTAGCAGGAAAAACTACCATGTAACTGTCCTTGCCACCTGAAATCCTCCTCCCAAAGCCTCATCAGCTGCATTGGGTAATGCACCAAAGCAGAGGAACTCAGACCCTCTTTGCGATAACAAAAGGCTCCTGGGGACAGCCTCCTTGTACACTAGATGGGGAGACTAGGATACAGTGGGGACACACCTCCCTCTACACTGAAAATAGGGGGCTTCTTAGGAATGTTCCAGATAGCAAACAGTGGCCTGGCTCTGTGGACAGAAAGCAAGAAAGCTCCTCAGGCACCTCCTCCCCTCCCCTCCCATCTCCTGCCTCCCCTAAATAAACATTCTTTCCGTACCATCCTCTCCACTCTGTAGTAGAAACGCATAGCATTCACTGTAGCCAAAGTGTCGGCTAAGTGCCAGGCACAGTTCAGAGTGCTTTATGTTTATGTAAACCAGAAGAACACCATATGGGGTAGTTACCATCGTTGTCCCCATTTCACAGATAAGGAAACTGAGACCCAGAAGGGCGATAACCTGCCACATTCTCCTTACTAGGAGGATGTCAAGAACATGCAGACTTTATGACCAACAGACCTGGTTCAAATGTTGATTCCTCTACCAGCCACCTGTGTAACATCCGGCAAGTTAGCCAAACTCCCTGAACCTCAGTCTCATCAGTAGCATGGGACTAGCAGGGATTGTTTCTAAGAATAAAAATTAACATTCTTATCCATTCAACAAGTGTTTACTGAGCATCTACAGGGTCCAAGCACTGGGGATGTATCTGCAAACAGAACAGCAAAAGGATCCTACCCTAGCGGCATGCACTCTCTAGTAGGGACGCGCTTTTATGTATTAGGTCGGTTAATCCTCGCGATAACCCATAGACTATTTACTATTACATTATTGTACCCATTTCACAGATGGGGAGAAGGGGCCTCAGAAGCAGTTTTCCCCCATCTCCCTTCAACCTTCTAGGAAATAGTGGGACCTGGATTAGACATTAATGCCCAGTCTCCAGAGCTCGACTTCTTGGATTCAAATCCTGCTGTTTCCATCTAATTGCTATGGGCACGTTACTGAACCTGAGCCCAAATCTCTTCGTGGGGCAAAATGGAACAGGAGGCCCTATCTCAAGAGAGTGTCAAACGTCTAACATTTAGGAAGTGCTTCTTGGGTCCCCAGCATACACGAGGCTCACAGAAACCCTAGGAGAGATGTCTTATTTTGGGTCCCTTTTCACGGAGGTGGACACAGGAGCCCAGAGAGGGTAAGTAACTTGCCCAATGGCGCAGAGCACTTAAACAGAGCAATTGCAAAGTCGGAGCTCTGAATCACAACAGCACGGAGGCACGCAGAGACAGACTCAGGGGGTCGAGTACCCCTGGAGAGAGTGCCAGCAACTGGGTGCGATTATTCTTTCCCTTCTGCAGCTGTGCAGTGGGCGAGTCAAGGTGGCCAGGCCGGCGGATTGTGCTCACTCTTCAGAGGCTTTCCTAACTCCAAGGCTCAGTGCGCTGCCGCCCGGAGCTGGAGCCACCACCTGGATCTTTCCCTTCCGCGACGTTTGCCCACCCGGGGTGCTACTTTCCCTGTGTCTCGTACCCTGTCCCTGCTCGCTCCTCTCTCCCTCGCCAAAGCTCATCCCTGGCCATCCCGCAGCTGCCCCGCGTTGGGGACACGCCCCCGACAGGGCGCCCGGTTCTTCCCGTCGATCCCGTCTCGAAACCAGGGAGGGGGCTCCGCCAAAGCCGCTGAGTCTCAGAGGCTACCTGGGAAGACAGTCCCCAAGCTGGCCCCGAGACTGGACTATCCGCCTCACCTCCCTTAGGCTTTTGCGTCTCCTGCGCCTGGCGCTCCGGCCGCTGCCGCGTCTACTCGGCCGCGTGGCACACAGGCGACCCTGGTCCCGGGCAGCGGGTTGCGAGGCTGCGCGCGTCTTGGCACCGGAGCCGGACTTCCTGCCCGGAGGGATGATCGCTTTCTTAGAATCCAGCCAAGTTCCTGCAAGTGCTGGATTAGTACACCTGTTAGCGTCAGAGACCTCTATTCACTGTCCCGGGAGGGTCTGCATTCATTGTTTCTTTCCATCTGGCAAACCTTACCAAGTGCCCACCGGCTACGGGGCGCCGGGACCCAGAGGAGCCAGAGGGTGCACAGGCTAGGGTTGTGATCTCCAAAACGTTGGCCACTAGCCACATGTCCTTATGCAGCATTTGAAATTGTGGCTCCAATGAACTGAGATGTTTCTAAGACAAAGGATTCACACACAAACACACACACACACACACACACACGCACACACCAAAAAACCCACACACGTATTTTTTAAATGTTTATTTATTTTTGAGAGAGACAGAGCAGGAGCAGAAGAGGGACACAGAGAGGGAGATACAGAATCGGAGGCAGGCTCCAGGCTCTGAGCTGTCAGCACAGAGCCCCAGGTGGGGATCCAACTCACAAACTGTGAGATCATGACCTGAGAACAAGTCAGAGGCTTAACCGACAGAACCAACCAGGTGCCCTTACATACACATTTTTAAACTCATTAAGAAGTTTTAAATTGGTTGCATGTTAAAATGATAACATTTAACAGACTGTTAAATAAAATATATCATTAAAATTATTTTCTCCTGTTTCTCCTTTTCTGAAATGCAGCTATTAGACACTTTAAAATTATAGGTCTCCTATTATCCTTCTATTGGATAGTGCTTGTCTTGGGCAGGAACCCACAGGATGTTCCCCAAATACCTCTCCAGTTCTCCGTCCTACAATTTATTCAGCCCTTCCTTATTTCCTTTGGGAAACATTTGAGGAAGACCTGTTATGAACCAGGCATCAATCTGAGCGTCAGATGTAATCTGAAACTGGCCCTGTATGCAGAGGGCAAAGCAAGACCCAAGAAAAAGGCAGATCACTCCAGACTGATAGGTGACAGGTTTAATAATCAAAGGAACTTACATACAAGACTTGTCTTGGGCAGCTGCAACACAAGTGGATCTCTGCACCCCTCTTCCAGAACCTTAAAAGGTTATACAGAGGACTTCACGGGGTTCAGTCATGTATCAAGTCCAAATATTTTCTTTTTTTTTTTTTTTTCAACATTTATTTATTTTTGGGACAGAGAGAGACAGAGCATGAACGGGGGAGGGGCAGAGAGAGAGGGAGACACAGAATGGGAAACAGGCTCCAGGCTCTGAGCCATCAGCCCAGAGCCCGACGCGGGGCTCGAACTCACGGACCGCGAGATCGTGACCTGGCTGAAGTCGGACGCTTAACTGACTGCGCCACCCAGGCGCCCCAAGTCCAAATATTTTCAACAGCACCTTACTCTTTCAAGTTTTCCTTCTCGAAACCAGTTCCTACTGTGGGAAAGGTGAGCAGAATATTATACCAAGGACAGGGGAGGGGGTGAGGAGCCTGTGATTGCCCAGGGCCAGCTCCAGAGCCAAATAGTGGTCACATCTCCCCATGACATCCTCCAACAGCTAGACGCTGGGGGAACAGAGTGGTAAGCAAAACTCAGAGCTGGCAGTCAGGTCACGTGAGAGAGGTCTATTTTAAAAACGTGCAATGATGGGGTGCTTGGGTGGCTCAGTCGGTTGGGTGTCCAACTGGCTCAGGTCATGTTCTCACGGTTCATGGTTCGAGCCCTGCGTTGGGCTCCGTGCTGACAGCTCAGGGCCTGGAGCCTGCTTCCGATTCTGTGTCTCCCTCTCTCTGGCCCTCACCTGCTCATGCTCTGTCTCACTCTCTCTCTCAAAAATAAATAAAGATTAAAAAATTTTTTTAAATGTGCAATAAGTAGAAAAGGCAACTTAAGGAATGGGGGAAATATGTGCAAACTATATATCTGATGAAGAGTTAATATCCACAATATATAAAGAATTTCTACAACTCAACAATAACAAACAACAAAAATAACTAGATTTATTTTTCACATACTAAGAATACCAAAATTTGGGGCGCCTGGGTGGCTCAGTTGGTGAAGCATCTGACTTCGGCTCAGGTCACAATCTCACGGCTTGAGAGTTTGAGCCCCATGAGTTCGAGCCCCATGTCGGGCTCTGTGCTGACAGCTCAGAGCCTCGGGCCTCCTTCAGATTCCATCTCTGTCTCTCTGCCCTTCCCCCCCGCTTGCTCACTGTCTCTCTCTCTCTCTCTCTCTCTCTCTCTCTCTCCCTCTCAAATATAAATAAACATTAAAATAATTTAAATATAAATAAATAAAAAATAAATAAAATGGGCAAAGGACTTGAATGTCCTTCTCCAAAGAAGACATACAGATAGATGACCAACAAGTACATGAAAGGCTGCTCAACATCATTAATCATACCAGAAATGCAAATCAAAACCACAATGAGATAACACCTCATATCCATTAAGATTGCTACAATGAAAACCACAGAAAATAGCAAGTGTTGATCAGGATTTAGAGGAACTGAAACCTTTGCGCACTGTTACTGGGGATGTAAATTGGTGTAACCATTATGGAAAACAGTGTGGAAGCTCCTTAAATAATTCAAAACAGTACTATCGGATCCAGCAAATCCACTTCCGGGTATACATTCAAAGGAACTCAAAGCATCTATCTCTATCTCAAAGAGATATTGCACACCCATGTTCATTGCACCATTATTCACTATAGCCAAGAGGTAGAAGCAACCCAAATGTCCATCAACAAATGAATGGATACAGTAAGGGTGATATATACATCCAGTGGAGTGCTATGCAACCTTAAGAAAGAAGGAAATTTGACACGCTACAACAAGCATGAACCTCGAGGACCCTACGCTAACTGAAATAAGCCAGTCACAAAAGGACAAACAGTGTATCATTCCACTCATATGAAATATCTAAAGTAGGCAAAATCATAGAAACAGAAAGCAGAAAGGGTAGGCGGAGGGAGAGCAGGAATTAATGTTTTATTGGTATAGAGTTTCAATTTTGCAAGATGAAAAAGTTTAGAGATCTGTTGCACAATGTGGATATACTTAATACTACTGAACTGTACACTTAAAAATCACTACGATGGGGGGCATCTGGGTGGCTCGGTTGGTTTGGGCGTCTGACTCTCGATTTCCGCTCAGATCACACAGTACGTGAGTTCAAGCCCCATGTTGGGCTCTGCACCAGCTTGGAGCCTGCTTGGGATTCTGTCTCCTCTTTCTGCTCTTCCTCAACTAATGCACATGCACACGCGCTCACTGTCTCTTTCAAAATAAATAAATGGGGGCACCTGGGTGGCTCAGTTGGTTAAGCGTCCAACTGAGGCTCGGGTCATGATCTCACAGTCCAAGGGTTCGATCCCCACATCGGGTTCTGTGCTAATAGCTCAGAGCCTGGAGTCTGTTTCAGATTCTATGTCTCCCCCTCTCTCTCTGCCCCTTCCTCTCTTGTGTTCTCTCTCTCTCTCAAAAATATATAAATAAACTTAAAAAAATAAACTTAAAAAAAAGATTAAGGTGGTAAATTTAATGTTATGTTTTTTTTACCACAATTCAAAAAACCATTCAGTAATGTAAATACAGTCGTGATTATTGCAACCAAGGGGGGTACAAGATGCTCTGAGAATTTATAACTAATTGGGGGGCTAACTGGGTGCGAGGCAAGGCTTCCATTAGGAAGTAATGCTTCAGCTAACTTCGGAATCACACAGGAGAGAAGCAAGAGCCGCAGATGCTGAGGCAGCGGCCCAGCACAGACCCCAGGACAACAGGTCACGTGACGAGTCTGAATTTATTTTATATACCACAGTTGTCTCCAACCTTCCTGCTTCAGGAGTAGAATCAATGACAATAATGACAGTAACAGCCAACATGGGCCGGAAATTAATTCGCTTAGTTAATTATGTACTTAATGTAAATATCAAGTGCAGGGATTCTGAAGCAGGGTACTTGGGGTTACATTCCAGCTCCACCATATCTTTACTAGCTTCATAATCTTGGGCAAGTTACTGAATCTCTGTGCCTTGGTTTCCCTTATCTGGAAAATGAAGACAGTAACGGGGCCTACACACAGGGTTGTTGTGAGGACAAATAAGGTAGCTTACACTGAGTTATATCACGTATACAGCGCCTGCCACATAGCAGGGGCTATTAGTACTTAGTAAATAAAATTTAATTACATGGAAGCCATTGTGCTAACCACTTCACATGCTGTGATATGTTGCACACTGGGCACAAATTCCTCCCATCCCTAGAAAGAAGCATCCCTAGAAAGAAATTCCTCCCATCCCTAGAAAATTCCTCCCATCCCTAGAAAGAAGGTCTAGCAAGAAGACCTTTCACGATGTGACCAGCAGAACCAGGATCCATCTTCCCACATAAAAGCAGGCTGCATCCCAAACCCAGCAAGGCTATGCTTGATCCCTGAGGGCCCTTCTTCCACCCCGTCTCTCCCACCGTCTCCGAACATGACAGCTCCGTTTTTGCAAATGGTTGTTCAGCAACCCCAGAAACTTTACAGCAACTATAGCTGGCTTTCCTATTTTTACTCCTCACATCCGCCAGCAGAACAGTGAGGTCCTGGTGCTCCGATCTCTATGTCCAGAATCCGACTACCTCTCACTGATTCCACGCTGCCACCTGCTGGTCCAGCCCATCATCTCTTGATGACTGCACGGGCCTCTTCACAGCCTCCCTGCTCCTGTCCTTGTGCCTCCGCAGTGTATCCTCAAGCCGGCAGTCAGAGCCATCCTGCAGAGGCACCTCGGATCCCCCACCCAAATCCCTCTAGTGGCTCCTGCCTGACCCAGGGTAAAAGCCCAAATCCCTATGGTGGCCTGTGAGGCCCTCCGTGTTCCGTCCCATTACCCTGTGCTCTGACCTCATCCACCACAGATCCCCCACCTGGCTCACTCAGCTCCACCACTCTGGCCTTTCTAGTTCCAGAGCACTAGCACTCCAGCACCACCTGCTGCCCTAGGGCACTAGCACTGTTCCATCTGTCTGAACCAACATTCCCTTCGGACATGCACGTAACACACTTCCTCTTCCCTTTCACACAGACTCCTGTGGTGATCTTCCTCAACACTCCAGTTCCCTCTGCACCTTGTCCCCAGCCGGGGTTTTCTCCTTACCCTTTCCTGCATGTTTTTTTCCCAAAGCACTCACCCCGACACATTACAGGTGCCTGTGTGTCTTGTCTGTCTCCCTCCACTAGAATGGGAGCTTTCTGAGGGCAGAGACTTGTGCCTGCACTTTTGTCTGATTGTTGAATCCCCAGTGCCCACGACAGAGCATGGCATATAGCAGGCACTCGGTATTTGTTAAAGGAATACAAGTAAGGGACTAAGTAAGACAGGAGAAGAAAGTAGGGGTACCTGGGTGGCTCAGTCGGTTAAGCGTCCGACTCTTGGTTTCGGCACAGGTCATGATCTCACAGTTCATGAGTTTAAGCCCCGCATTGGGCTCTGTGCTGACAGCATGGAGTCTGCTCGGGATCCTCTGCTGCCCTCTCTCTCTGCCCCTCCCCCCCACACACACACACGCGCATGCACTCTCTCTCTCTCAAAATGAATAAACTTTTAAAAAAGTAAACCAGGGGCGCCTGGGTGGCGCAGTCGGTTAAGCGTCCGACTTCAGCCAGGTCACGATCTCGCAGTCCGTGAGTTCGAGCCTCGCGTCAGGCTCTGGGCTGATGGCTCGGAGCCTGGAGCCTGTTTCCGATTCTGTGTCTCCCTCTCTCTCTGCCCCTCCCCCGTTCATGCTCTGTCTCTCTCTGTCCCAAAAATAAATAAACGTTGAAAAAAAAATTAAAAAAGTAAACCAATCCCCAAATGCAATGAGGACCCTGCCGCCCTGATTGCTTCTTCCTATCATCAGCTAATCACTGTCTGTGTGTACCTCGCTTTACAGTTTGCAAAGCACATTCACACCCGTGTCACATTTGACACGTACACAACCCCATGAGAGAGGGATGTTAGTGAAGTCATAACTCTTCCCAGACCCAAAGTTTTCATGGAGAAACAGAAAAAAAACTGTTGAGACTTGCCTATGACTCAGCAAATTGACTTGCAAATTGACTCAGCAGTGGAAGAACCGTGATTCACCCATGACTTCTGACCCTGAGTCCAGGAGTCTTCACTTCAAGCAAAAAGGCTGTGTGTGCAGTGGTTAGACCCACCAGCTGTGGAGTTTGAACAAACAAGACCATGAAACTTACCTCTACTACTCCCTAGCTGTGTGACATTGCGAAAGTTGCTAGCCCTCTCTGTGACTCCCATTTTCTCAATCATCAAGCAGGGATAATAATATCCTCCGCATACGTTGTCCTGAGGGTTGAACGAGGTAAGATTAGGTCTGTCATGATTAGCCAGTTAAAAAAAAATACATTGAAAAAATAGGAGCATGTTATTTCGTGGTCATTCACTTTTTTCAGTGGCCCCGGCTCTGCCCAAGTTGCTCCAGCTAACCTGATGGGGAGAGACTGGAAAGTATGATGCCATCTATTTTAAAGGTGGTGAAACTAAGGCTTTTTGTCCCAAAAGGGATTTGACTCGGTGCTTTTGGGAAGAGAACGGCTGTGAAAATTCCATAGCAACCAGAAGGCAGGCTCCCCAGAGGCAGAGCAGAGCTGTTGCCACCCCCCGGGGCACTCATTATATTCACGACACAATCTCATTCAGCCACCTCCAGAGAGGACAGGACCGTGTTTACACACACTCCAGGGATGTTTGCAATGTTGTGGCCGCTGAACCGCCGTAGCCCCCACGGCGGCGCTCAAAGGGCTGCAAGGCACTCACGCCTGCTCACTTGCGCCCTCTTGTGGGCAGTTCCGCAGTCCGTCCAAAGGGTGCGGTGACAGGAAACACAGCTAACCTACACTGAGTAATTCAGGCTAGGAGTCCGCCTGACACTTGACATCACGGATGACCTCACTTAATATCTCCATGAGGTGGCTTTACAAATATGGAGGCTGAAGGTGAGAGACTGATACAAAGAGAAGCAAACCTTGCCCAGAGTCACCCTGCTAGTAAGCATCAGAGCCAACATTCAAATCCAGACTTGCCTTGACTCCAAAGCTCACAGACTTTCCCCAACATTTGCATTACAGATTTGAAATAGAATCAAGCCTACCGACCTACTTGGGGATCAAACTTTGTCATGACTCCATTATTCCATTCCACGTCATGGAATGGTAAATTATGAAAATATGCCCCTACCCCCGAGGAAAAAAAAAAATCTCTCAATGGTCAGTCCCTGGGGAATAGGGTGGGACTGGAGACTGTCACACAAATGCACAGACATAACATACATGATTCCCAAGATAAACCATTCAACCAGTTTCTAAGTCACCCACCCATACATACACTAGAATCCCATTTATTTAACACTAGTATATCTATAAATTAGGATAAAGTGGTCAGAAGAATATAATCTTAAAGGTAGTTACTCCCAGGGAGGGAAACAAGCATATATTATACATACTTCTGTAAGGTTGAACAAGCATTGTTATTTTCATAAATTTAAAAACCACTTAAAATTGTTTTTAAAAGTATATTTTTTTTAAAGTTTATTTATTTACTTATTTATTTAGTGGGAGAGAGAGAGTGAGCACATGCTCATGTGAGCAGAAATGGAATAGAGAAGCAGAGAGGGAGAGAGAAAATCCCAAGCAGCCTCCATGCTCAACTCAGAGCTTGATCCCACGAACCCGTGAGTTCACAGCCGGAACTGAAATCAAGAGACCAATGCTTGGGGCGCCTGGGTGGCGCAGTCGGTTAAGCGTCCGACTTCAGCCAGGTCACGATCTCGCGGTCCGTGAGTTCAAGCCCCGCGTCGGGCTCTGGGCTGATGGCTCAGAGCCTGGAGCCTGTTTCTGATTCTGTGTCTCCCTCTCTCTCTGCCCCTCCCCCGTTCATGCTCTGTCTCTCTCTGTCCCAAAAATAAATAAACGTTGAAGAAAAAAAAAAAAATTAAAAAAAAAAAAAAAAGAGACCAATGCTTAACTGACTCAGCCACCCAGGCACCCATATTTATTTATTTTGAGAGATGGAGGGGGAGGGGCAAGGGGGGAATCCCAAGCAAGCTCCGAGCTGTCAGTGCAGAGCCCAACAGGGGCTCCACCTCAGGAACCATGAGTTCATAACCTGAGCCGAAATCAAGAGTCAGACTCCCAGGGCACCTGGGTGGCTCAGCCAGTTAAGCGACCGACTTCCACTCAGGTCATGATCTCATGATTTGTTAAGTTCGAGCCCCATGTCAGGCTCTGTGCTGATAGCTCAGAGCCTGGAGCCTGCTTTAGATTCTGTGTCTCCCTCTCTCTGCCTCTCCCCCATTCACACTCTGTCTCTCTCTCAATATCAAAATTTAAAAAAATAATAATAGGGGCGCCTGGGTGGCGCAGTCGGTTGAGCGTCCGACTTCAGCCAGGTCACGATCTCGCAGTCCGTGAGTTCGAGCCCCGCGTCGGGCTCTGGGCTGATGGCTCAGAGCCTGGAGCCTGTTTCCGATTCTGTGTCTCCCTCTCTCTCTGCCCCTCCCCCATTCATGCTCTGTCTCTCTCTGTCCCAAAAATAAATAAATGTTGAAAAAAAAAATTAAAAAAAAATTAATAATAATAATAATAAAGAAATAAAAGAGAGCCAGATTCCCAACCAACTGAGCTACCCAGGTACTCCTAAAAAGTAGTATTAAACTGAAAAATCCCACAGGTGATTTTGAGGAGTGTCCTAGGTTAAGATAGGTTAAGACTGAAAGATTATTGCCTTAAAATTTGTGACAGTGATATATAGTTAAAGAAAAGCAAACTGCTACCCTGTGGGCCAATAATACCAAAAGCTAACATTGATAAGAACCTACTGTATGCAGAGCATTGGTCTGGAATCCTTTCCATTTATTAATGCATTTCATTCCTTCCACAACCCCATGAGGTAGGTACTTGTGGTAGGCAGCCTGTAATATGGCAGTCAGGGACCCTCATGCCATGGTGTTCACACCCCTGTGTACTCTTCCCGCACTAAATAGTACTGACCTGTGTAACCAATAGGATAATGTGGAAATGATAGTATGTGACTTCCAGGACCAGGTCATAAAAGATACTAGTGCTTCTGCCTTTCACTCTCTTGAATCACTGGCTCTGGGAGAAGACAGCTGCCATGTTGTGAGGATGCTCAAGCTAGCTGCCCTGGTAGAGGCCCGAAGGATCATGAATGGCATTTAGCTTCATGCCTCTTTATCCTTCTTTAATCTCCTTTTCCTTGAATTTTAATTTGTCTCATCTTTTTTTTTTTTCCTCGTAAGACATTGGCATTGCTGAAACAGCCTGGCCAGTTGCTTCTCAGGAGCATCCCACAATTTGCATTTGCCTCTTTCTTCCTGAATAGCTCCAGTTAACAGGTGAGGTTGTGTCAGAGGAAGAGGTTCATCCCACCGGTGTGGTTGACCTGATATCTTCTTTAATCAGGTGCTTACAAGTTTCTCTAATGCACAGACATTGTTTGTTTCTTGCTGATGATCACAAGTCACTCTGGTATTTGACTTTTTTAATTGCAAAGATGTGATTGACCCAAATCTTGACCCTGAGAAAGGACCCTAAAGAAAAATTATAAATGTTAACAAAAGGAATATAATTTACAGATATAACTATAAGCAGAAAGAGTTGGGGGGGATCCCTAGAAAAAGAAAGATGATATATAACTTTTGTGGCACAGCAGAAGTCATTTTAGACCCCCAGCTATCTTCTGTGATCTACAGTTCACCAGCACTGCTTGCCCTGGCAACACTTCTTACAGAACTCTTCCTAAGGGGTGTAAGAACTAAGAAATACAAAAACCTCAGTAGTTAAAGATCTTAAGGGAACAAAAGGGAATGCAAAACCCAATGGTCTCTACCAAGCCAGAAAATAGCCTAAACATATCAGACACAATAAATCAATTGTAAAACTCCCAGCACTGTTCAAAAATAAAGATTGACCTACTGCAGGATTGAAACTGTGCCCCACAGGATTAATGAGGTTAAAACTGTCACCAGCAAGTCCCCTACTCATCCCCCTTCTTGACAGAAACATTAACCTTATCTTTTTTTTTTTTTTAATTTTTTAACATTATTTTTGAGAGAAAGAGAGAAACAGAGCGTGAGCAGGGGAGAAGACAGAGAGGGAGACACAGAATCAGAAGAGCTATCAGCACAAAGCCAGATGCAAGGCTCAAACCCATGAACCACGAGATAATGACCTGAGCTGAAGTCTGATACTTAACTGACTGAGCCACCCAGGCACCCCAACCTTGTCTTTTAGAGGCAAACAAGAGCTCCCGCCAGCCTAGACCAGTTTGAGCTCAAACACCGATTCACACCTGCTGACAGCGAGCTCTATCTCATTCTAATGTTAAAATCTCCATCCAAGGGACACCTGGATGGATTCCTTGGTTGAGCATCTGACTCTTGATTTCAGTTCAGGTCATGATCTCAGGTTCATGAGTTCCAGCCCCATATCAGGCTCTGTGATGACAGCACAGAGCCTGCTTGAGATGCTCTGTCTGCCCCTTCCCTGCTCACGTGTTCTCTCTCTCTTTCAAAATAAATAAATAAACATGAAAAAAATTAAATCCCCACCCACGGAGGAACACAGGTTTATTAACACAACATGGGATACATGCATAGGCATGTTTTCAAAGTATGCCTGGGCAACCTTACGCCCAACTTTACATGCAGTGACAAGATTCCCTTTTCTGAATATTCATTATAACCCTAAAGAACAGCAACCCACTCACCTCCACTTGAAGAGTTACCACTTTGCAAGTTATTCCTCCTGATCTCCTTATTTGCTACAAATAAAGTTTCCCGTGTGACACAACTCCGCCTAGAGTGGTCTCTGCCTGTAACTCACCAAAGAGCAAACGTGTCACCAGCTAGACCCCAGGAACTGACCTTTACCGCCCACCTGCATGTACTCACTAGCCTTTGTCTTACGTTTTTCCTTTAGCGCTTTTTTCCGGCTTTCCTCTTAACTCTGGCTAATGAAACCCAAAACTACCTCAGGGGTGGAATGGCGACTGCCCTGACCACACCCACAAGCCAGACCGTTTGGCCCTGCGCAGATGGACTGTGGAGTCACCCCTAGAATGACCCAACATAACCTTTACCTCATTATACTACTAAAATCCCCTCCCCAGGAGGAGCACGAGCCTCATTTACATAACATACAACGTTGTCTAGGCACGTTTCCTTATGGCGCATGCGCAATTTTATGCCCGCCTCTCGTCCAATGACAGAGATCCCCTATCTAAATATTCATCCTAATCCTAAAGCTATCCATTCACCCTCTCTCGGGGAGTCTGGGTTTTGGAAGGCATTCCCGTGACCTCACTTATTTGCTGCAAATAAAGTTTTCCTTGTGCCACAACCTACCTGGTGCAGTTTCTGTGACTGGTCGAGGATCGCACTCACGTTGGTTTGGTTACATACCTGGAATGTTTGCAAGTCAAAGTGGTCCAAACGGCGCTTTAAAATTCCCAAATGCAAGAACTGAAGAAAACAGTTCCATCTGCAATTGCCCCTCAAAGAATAAAATGCCGAGGAATAAACTTAACCAAGGAAGTAAAATTTCCAAACCTAGCATCCCAACAAAGCCAACATCCATCATCAGTGTCAGTGGGACAATCTGACATCATATGCCTCCTGGTGTAGTGACTGAAATATACAAAACAGTAACATTTCTCGAATAAACTTTGGGAGCAAACCCAGGGTCACCAGTCTTTTTTTCCACATGACCAACACCGGGCAAAATTATATAAAAAGAAGAGAAAACGAGGGGCACCTGGGTCGGTCAGTCCGTTAAGCGTCGGACTTCAACTCAGGTCATGATCTCACGGTTTGTGGGTTTGAGCTCCCCGTGGTGCTCCCTGTGCTGAGGGCTCAGCGCCTGGAGCCTGCTTCAGATTCTCTGTCTCCCTCTCTCTCTGCCCCTCCCCGACTCACACTCTGTCTCTCAAAAATGAATAAACATTAAAAACAATTAAAAGAAGAAGAAAGGGGCGCCTGGGTGGCTCAGTCGGTTGAGTGTCCGACTTCGGCTCAGGTCATGGTCTCAGTTTGTGAGTTCAAGCCCGCGTGGGGCTCTGCACTGACAGCTCCGAACCTGGAGCCTGCTTCTGATTCTGTGTCTCCCTCTCTCTCTGCCCCTCCCCCACACTTGCTCTGTCTCTGTCTCTGTCTCTCAAAAATAAATAAATGTAAAAAAATGTTTTAATAAAAAATAAATTTAAAAAAGAAGAAAAAACATTAGCATTTAGTAATATAAACCTTTAATAAAAAATGTTTGGTGCATTTAACAAACATTTATATAGCAATTATTCTGGACCAGGCACTGTTCTAAGTGCCTTAGAGAACTGATCTCCTTATGTCATTCTGATGTGGAGAACAAAGGCAAAAGAAACGTAGATAAATTAAATTTCCTTATAACCTGCAGCCCCTTGACAAATACTGGAGATAGGCAGAATATGACATTCCTCCAGCAACTTCTGTCTTAAAGTCAGTGCTTTGCTAGAGGGGAAAACAATGTTAGCTAGGCCTCCAGGATCCTGTAAATCTTCTTTAACATAAGAGAACCCTTTTTGAAGCTTCCGTTGCCTTTACCTCCCTCAACTCCAAAGTATATAACCAGTCACTCCTCACAACCTCAGTGCAGCTCTTTCTGCCCACAGGTCCTGTCCCTGTGCTTTATTTAATAAAGCCACCTTTTTGCACCAAAAACATCTAAGAATTCTTTCTTGGCCTTTGGCTCTCAGACTCTACTTTAAGCCACATCAATTCCAACAATCTTAAGAGCTCGGCTGGGACTAGGGTTGGGGGAAGAAGAAGAGGGTGGAGGAGGGAGATACTCTCAGGTGCTAACCCTGCACTTGCAAAACGCTGGGTGTCTCTATAAATGTTGCCCCCAGGACCCCTGCCTGCCTTACAGCCCTGTGTTGGTGGTAGATGATGTTGATGGGGTTTTGAGGTGGTGGGGGTCCGGAGCTGCCCAAGAAAGAATTATTTAGATGTCTTTGGTGCAAAAAAGGTAATTTTATTGGAGAAAAAAAAAAGGGGGGTGATTTTATTAAAACACGGGGACAGGACCCGTGGGCAGAAGAGCTTCCTGGGGGGTTGTGGAGAATGACTGGTTATATACTATGGAGTTGAGGAGATAAAGGCCGAAGGGAGGCCTCTAGAAGGACTTTCATATGCTAAAGATGACTCCTAAGATACTTGAGGCCTTGCTATTGTCAAGCTAAGGTGGTTTTCCCCTCTAGTAAGGCATTACCATTAGGACAGTAGGGGGTTCTGGAGGAATATTATACTTTGTATTTGCCTCAAGTATTTGTCAATGGGCTGCAGGTTATAAAGAAATTTCATTTTACCAGCCATTTCCTTCTTGTCTTTGTTTCCCACATCACTATGGAGGGGAGGGTGATGTTGGGGCTCCAGGAAACTGAGTCTATAGGTTCCTGGAGATTAGGCTATTGATAAGATTGCTGTTTTCTTGTAATTTACCAAGACATATGTAAACTGATGGAGACCCCTGTCCTGCCTGACTGTGATCTGAGTTAACCATTTGCTTCCTTTCCTTTCCTTGGTTCTTGGGTAGCCATGAGTGCCTAAGGAATGTCACACACATCCCACCTGGGGGAGAGGTGTTTGCGGGGTGTCAGCTTGCCTTATGCTCCCTCATCACTGCCATTAGAATCCTTTGATGAGATATCAGGAGCACAGAGAGGCTTAGCAACTGGCCTCAGACCACACAGCTGTTGAGTGGCAGAGCCGCCTGTGGAACCCAGGCTGTCTGGCTCCACAGCCCATGCTCTCAGCCACCTCTCTCTGCAAATAGGACATTTTCACATGAAAAAGGATAACAACAGAATAAAACAGTCCTTCTGAGAAAGAAGGCTTTGCAACCTGACACACTCAGAGGCACAGGTGAACCTAGGCGTTTACAATAAAAATTTAATGTGGCAATTGTCCTATGCCCCACATCTTGGAGGTGTGTGCAAAACAAGCTGAGGGGATGATTTTTTTCTCCCCTGTCACCCAAGTGGACACGATCAGCTCTAACAGCTGTGTTTTAGGCTTGTGAGCAGACTATGGGAATACTCTCGACTTTTGTTGGGATTCAGCTCTTGAAGGGAGGGGATTAAAACTGAATCCTCCTGGGGGGAGAGGGATGGTCTGTGCTTTGTGGGAAGGCAAGGGAGTGGTTTAAGGCTGCAGTCCAAGTGGGGACTGAGAGTCAGGAAGGAAGCGATTTCCAGATGGGCCCTTGGTCCATCTCTGAGCCCCCTGGGAAGGGACAGGCCAGTGTGGAAGTGCATGGAGGCCTGACTGTAAACACTTAGGTCTTTAAAATAGCAGCTGAGCTCTCTCCAGCAGGGAGGGGTCCTTTGCTAAGAGCCCTTTCTTTGCTGACAGCCAAGAGCCTGGAAAACTCAAAACGGGCTGAGCCTCTCCTGACCTCAGAGGTGTTTGACCATTTCTGAATGACCTTGCAATTTGCCTTAAGATTAGTTTTCATGACTACAAATAAAGAAGTTTTGTATTTAAACATCCTGGGACAATTCATACCAGGAAGAGAGAGTCCCCCTCCCACACCCCATTATTTTTCCCATTTTCACAGAAAATTTCATCAGGAGCTGACTCAGAGTTTGGATCCCCTTTTATAATCCTAAATGAACAAACCCAATTTATGCAATCAGCTGGAATCGTTGAGCGCCTCCTGTGTGCTAGACAACTGAGACAAGGGGAATCTGTCAGTGACCACTGACACACCAGGATCCCTGCCCTTGTGGGACTTTCATTTTAGTGAGGGAGACACACAATACACATAAAAGAGTCAAATGTGTATGTGTATTTGTTATGTTCGTGTTTTGAGAGAGAGTGTGTGAGCAGGGGAGGGGCAGAGACAGAGAGAGAGAGAGAGAGAGAGAGAGAGACAGAATCTAAGGCAGGCTCCAGGTTCTGAGCTGTCAGCACAGAGCCCAAAGCGGAGCTCGAACTCACAAACTGTGAGGTCATGACCTGAGCCGAAGTGGGACCCTTAACCCACTGAGCCACCCACGTGCCCCCAGTCAAATGTATATTTCGTTAGAATGTGATGACTGCCAGGGAAAAAAAATCATACAGAGTAGCAATGAGGGAGCATGGGGCAAGCTGAGGGCAAAGTACAGGCAGCAACCCCCCTCCTCCAAGGTGAGGTATGTGTGATATTCCTGACACTCTTGGCTGCCCAAGGACAAGGGAAAGGAAAGAAAGCAGATGGTTGCCTGATAGAGATCACAGTCATACAGGAGTCTCCTTCAGACAACTCAGTAAACTGCAAGAAAAAAGGCAAGCTTATCTATAGCCTAATCTCCAGAAACCTATAGACCCCATGTCCTGGAGCCCTAATATCACCTTCATCAAGATATAAGGGGGTTTGGGGCGCCTGGGTGGCGCAGTCGGTTAAGCGTCCGACTTCAGCCAGGTCACGATCTCGTGATCTCGCGGGATCTCGTGATCTCGCGGTCCGTGAGTTCGAGCCCCGCGTCGGGCTCTGGGCTGATGGCTCAGAGCCTGGAGCCTGTTTCCGATTCTGTGTCTCCCTCTCTCTCTGCCCCTCCCCCGTTCATGCTCTGTCTCTCTCTGTCCCAAAAATAAATAAACGTTGAAAAAAAAAAAGAAAAAAAAATGTTGAAAGATGTAAGGGGGTTTAAGTGCTTGCCATGGTGATGTGGGAAACAAAGGCAAATGAAAAATTAAATGCCCTTACTGCCTTACTCTGCCATCTTTTTTACCCCACTTACTCCACCATCACCCCAAAACCCCATGAGTAGGTTACAGTGTTATAGACAGTTTGTGGAATTTATGTGGTTTGAAGTGTTGGGGTTCAGAGCCTATGGCTAAGAAAGAATTCTTGAGACATCTTTGGTGCAAAAAGGTGGTTTTATTAAAGCACAGGGACAGGACCCATGGGCAGGAAAAGCTGCACTGGGGTTGTGAGGAGTGACTGATGATATACTTGGGAGTTGGGGGAGGTAAAAGCAACGGGAAGTTTCCAAAAGGACTTTTAGGGCACCTGGGCGGCTCTGTCGGTTAAGCATCTGACTCTTCACTTCGGCTCAGGCCACGATCTCACGGTTCATGGGATTGAGCTGCACATCGGGCTCTGTGGTGACAGAACAGAGCCTGCTTGGGATCCTCCCTCTCCTTCTCTCTCTGCCACTCCCCTGCTCTCTCACACTCTCTCTCTCTCAAAATAAATAATCTTAAAAAAATTTTTTTTTAATTAAAAAAGAAGGACTTTCATATGCTAAAGAAGACTCACAGGATCCTGGAGTTCTTGCTATTGTCAAGTTAAGGTTGTTTTTCCCTCTAGTGAGGCATTAACATTAAGGCAGGAGTTCCTGGAGGAGGAATGTCATATTCTGCCAGCCTGAAGTATCTCTGAACGGGGCTGCAGGTTATAAGGAAATTTAATATTACCTATATTTCTTTCTACCTTTGTTTCCCACCTCACCAGGAAAACCTACACGAAGAACATGGGTGATGAGGCCAAGAACTTATTCTTGATTGAAGTCAAGGGTCAGAGTGGTGAGGATAGGGGAACAGAAGGGGGCAGTATTAAACACGTGGTCTGGAGGAAGACTGGTGAACAAGGGGCATGTGAATCTACTTAAATGAAGGAGAAGCAAGGGAGGGAGCCTCTTGGCTCTCTACAGGTGTTCCCTGAACATGGTATAACCCTACCTGCGCAAATAATGTGGGAAACCAAACAATATACTGACCCAAGCCTAAGAAGAAAAAAGGATAAAACCAAAGTATTTGTAAGAGGATAATAGTCATGAAACAGTAGACGTCTTCTAGAAGAAACATCTCAAACGCTTCAGCTACAACAGCAGAGCGATACAGGGGTGTAGTAGTGATGACCCAACTACCCTGAGCAGCTTTGATTTTCTGAAATAGCGAATAACTCTTGACAGAATTAGAAGCTAGGAGACATGCACTCTCCTCAATGTATACAGTGGCTGTGTTCCTGAGAAACTCAGTAGAGGTTCAAATCATACAAAAACACTGGGTATTTAGTTGTCAGATGGGGTTTGGTTTTGGCTCTGATCATTAGAATGGGTTTTCATCTGCTTGCGTGTCTCTTGGATCTTGGGCACTTTGTGTCCCAGGAAACAGGATGTTTATTGTGTGGGATGGAACCCATCAGCTCATTGCTAGGGAGTAACCTGGCTTTCACTTTTGAATTAAGTCAGTAGCATCCCCTGTCCAAGGTAACTGCTAAATTCCTCCCCACATTCCCAAAGTGCCCCCTGGCAGGGTATCACCTTAGGTTAAGAACCACTCCTCTAATCTGTTGATTTTGCAAATGTGAAATCCGGGGACTCTATGGGTAAAATTGTTTATGAACACACAGCCAAACTAGCAGGCATACATTATTACCTGTTGTAGCAATGACAAAAATTACATGTTCAGCATCTTTGTGTTTTTCTATTAAGAGTGTGACTCAGGGGCATCTGGGTGGCTCAGTCGGTTAAGCATCCGATTCAGCCCAGGTTATGATCTCGCGGTTCGTGAGTTCGAGCCTCACATTGGGCTCTGTGCTGACAACTCAGAGCCTGGACCCTGCTTCGGACTCTGTGTCTTCCTCTCTCTCTGCCCTCCCCCACTCACTCTCTGTCTCTCTCTCCTCCAAAAAAAAAAAAAAAAAAAAAAAAGTTTGACCCAAGAGGAAGCACAGGGATAAAGAATAGGTGTCCTACAATATGTTTAAAAATAATAACTTTCATTTATCAGTTATGAGTGCAATTTTGTAGAGAAGCTGGTGAATACAGAAAGACAATAAGAAAAAAAAAAAGATGTCTACCGTCATCACCTAGAAAAACTACTGCTAAAATCTTGGTGTGACTGTTTCTGTCTCCTTCTGAAGCCCAGTAGCATCTTGCCCACTACCCTTCGGACAAATTCCCGTTATCCCTTAAGAGAATCACACTGGGTTATCACTGCAGCCAAATAAAAACGAATCAGCCTACACCAAGTTAAAAAATGAGTTAAAAAACCAACCAAATGAGTAAAAAAGGCAAACAAACCAACAACAAACTCAAATTATCCACGAAAATTTAAAGTTGCAAAAACAGGGGCGCTTGGGTGACTCAGTCGGTTAAGCGTCTGACTCTCCACTTCGACTTGGGTCGTGATCTCACTTCATGAGATGGAGCCCCGTTAACAGGCTCTACACTGACAGTGCAGAGCCTGCTTGGTCTCTCTCTCCCTCTCTCCCTGCCCCTCCCATGCGTGCTTTCTCAAAATAGATTTTGAAAAATGCAAAGTAGCAAAGACCTTGGCTAATTCTTTTTTCGTAAATTAACTGAAACAATATGCTTTATTTGCATGCATCTATTGGTGTGTAAAATTCTCTCTCCTTTGTCCAATTTTGCAAACCTATAGTTATAAGTCTATAGCACAGCCAAGCTACTGTATAAACATGTATTTAGAGATTTACAGTTTACAGAGCATTTCTGTTGTAGGCAACATGTGGAATGACAATTGGTGGGGGCAGGAGGATGAAGTTTCCAAGGCAGTCAATGCACAGGGAATCCTGTTTGTACCAGGACAACCTACATGAAGAACTTGGGTGATACGGCCAGAAATTTACTCTTGATTTAAGTCAAGTACATCAGTTTCAGTGTAAGTATATCAGACGCTCCCTCCCAGGACTTGGGAATTATGACTCAGATCTCTACTCAGTCCTCACAGAGGTTATATAAACTTGGAGCTGAGACACCACCATTTTTGCCATGGGAAGAGAGAAATGGACAAAATCAGGGGCAAGTGTGATATGCAGGTTCCAAGCATAAAGAAACAGCAAACGTGAATTCTGCAGGCAAGAACATGCTAGATGCATCCAAGGAGCAGAAAAGAGGCCAGCCACAGTGGCGATGGTAGGAGATGGGGTTGGAAGGGTCCTGCAAAAGCCTGGTCCACACACAATAAGCAGGGTGCATATGTATTCTAAGTGGCAAGAGGAAACCATTGAAGGAGGGTTGTTTAAGCAGGAAAATGACAAGATCCAACTTTCTTTTTGGAAATTGGCTTTGACTGCTGTGTAGACAACGTTTGGATAAGTCAGGGAGACAGTCAGGAGGCCGTCCCTCCCTTGGGGGAGGCAGTGGTGCTCTGAGTGGTGACCCAGAGGAGGATGGTGGGAGGGAGGAAACGGGAGTCATTCCACTGTGCCTCTCTTTTAAGGAAAACATGGCTCTTTTCTCTATAAATGGGGTTTAGAGACTCCCATTGTCTTAGTATTGATGAAAGTTAAGTGAGGTAATGTATGACAAAAGGTTGATGCAAAGTAATTTTTCAATAAGCAGTAATTATTATTATCATTATTCCCCTAACAATAAAAGAGAATCCTCACCAAGCCTCCTACATTGTCTTGTAGAAAATAGACAAAACAAAGTGCTAAACTGAGAAAGAAGATGGGGTGCTGTGGCAAGACGTGTGCCTCCCCTTGAAAATGAAAGCGATGTTCTGTTCTGTTTTCTGTCCTACTTGCCATCCTTCTGTCTGAATTTGTCCAACTAACAGCCTTCTTCCTCTTCTACTTCAAACAGGAGATTTCTGTGACTTTTTCCTGAAGAACTACCCCATTTCTATTCCTGTAAAATTAGTCCTTGGACACGTGGGTGGCTCATTCTGTTAGCTGACTGACTCTTGATTTCGACTCAGGTTATAATCTCACTGCAGGGCTCTGCACTGTCAGCATGGAGCCTGCTTGGGATTCTCTCTCTCTCTCTCTCTCTCTCTCTCTC
>NW_024412453.1:4635733-4686467 GCF_014898765.1 Herpailurus yagouaroundi
TTTCCCTGCTCTCTCTCTCTCAAAATAAATAAAATTTAAAAAAAAATTAGTTCTTTCCTGGGAGAAAGGAGTCTTCTTCAGCAAGGTGGGCTCATGCCCTTGCTTTGGAGAGGATCTCAGGCCCCGCCTAGTCCAGGATGCAAACCCAAGCCAGGGCTAGGTACCAGGTGAGACCAGCAGGAAGGAGCTTTGCACCTGGAGTTCTGAGCCTCTTCTCCAAGGTCATCACGCACCTGTACCCCATTGGGTTCCAGCCACACCCTTCCAGGCCAGGACAGGGGACTGGGAGGTAACTAACCTCTAGTGAGGAAGGGAAGAGGGAGGCACTGTGTCATGATAGAAATTGCCACCATTTGTCAATATTTCTCTGCCTCAGACTTTTACTTTTTTTTTTTTAATTTTTTTTTTCAACGTTTATTTATTTTTGGGACAGAGAGAGACAGAGCATGAACGGGCGAGGGGCAGAGAGACACAGAATCTGAAACAGGCTCCAGGCTCTGAGCCATCAGCCCAAAGCCCGATGCGGGGCTCGAACTCATGGACCGTGAGATCGTGACCTGGTTGAAGTCGGACGCTTAACCGACTGCGCCACCCAGGCGCCCCAGACTTTTACTTTTTAAAAATACAAACGTGCATATAGGTAATATGTCTATGCAGTACAAAAAAAGAACACTTGCTAAATACCCCCACCCTACAACCTTGTTTGGAGATAAACTATGCATTTACAAACATATACTTTCTTTTTTTTTAAATAATGTTTATTTATTTTGAGAGAGAGAGAGAGAGAGAGAGCAAGCAGGGGAGGGGTAGAGAGAGAGGGAGACAGAGAATCCCAAGCAGGTTCCAACAGCTGTCAGCACAGAGCCTGACTCAGTGCTTGAACTCACAAACCATGAGATCATGACCTGAGTTGAAACCAAGAGTCGGTCACTTAATGGACTGAGCCACTCAGGCGGTGCAAGCATGTACTTTCTTTACCTAAATGGTAGCTTATCTAATACACTTCTTTTGTTCTTTGCTTTTGTCACTTAATTATATACTTCTACATGCAGAACTTTCTATATGTCTACATGTAGAGTTATATAATAGCTGGACACTTGTGTCAAAATGTATTTAACCAGCCTCCTACATATGGAGATTTAGGCTACTTCTGGTCTTTTGTTGTTATAAACAACACTGCAAAGAATATCCTTGCACAAATGTCACTGTGTTGCAGAACTTTACATTTTTATATAGTTGGATTTATGCTTCTTTGGCTTCTGGGTTTCAGTCAAGCTCAATAAGGCCTATCCCCTTGATGATACTTTAAAAAAAAAAACCCTTCTCTAAAAAAATTTTTTTGAGTACTTCCATGGTTTTACTTTCTCACTTATATCTTTGTTTGGATTTTCTTTTGTGGAGGTGTGATATTCGCATCCAGATTAGGATTCCTCCTGCATCAGCAGATGTTCTCCCAGGCATTTCAGACAAGAGTATTGTCACTACAGCTCAGGACCTACTAATATATCTTCATTTTACACGTGAAAAACAGAAGCCCAGAGAGGTGGAGGCATGTGGCCCAGCTCACTCAGGGAATAATTGGAAACTGGGTTCCAACGGGAAACCCAGAGACCCCACCCTTAACTACAATAAAAATAGCCTTTATTTTGAGCCAAGCAATTACTTAAAAAAAATAAATACATTTTCTATTTTGGAACAGTTTTAAAGTAACAGAAAATAGTCCAGAGAGTACAGAGTTTCCATACAGAGAACAGTAGGGAGAGAATAGTACAGTTTCTCTACCCCCCCCACCCCCAACTCCTTTGAATGATACGTTTCTCACAGTAGATGAACCAATACTGACACATTATTATCTAAAGTCCATTCTTTATTCAGATTTGCTTAGATGCTTCTCCCCACCCCCTCCGGTTCCACATCCTGTATCCTCCTCATCCCACTACACTTGAACTTGATAGTCATGTCTCTTTAGGTTCCTCTTAGCTGTTGACAGTTTCTCAGACTCCCCCTGTTTTGGATGAACTTGACAATTGGGGGAGTACTTATCAGGTATCCTGTAAAACGTCCCACGTTTGCGGTTTGTCTGTTTTTATTTATTTTAATTAAATTTTTTTTAACGTGTATTTTGAGAGACAGCACATGCGTGAGCAGGAGAAGGGCAGAGAGAGGGAGACAAGAGGATGGAATCAGCTCCACGCTGAAAGCAGAGAGCCTGATGAAGGGTTCAAACTCATGAAACCTTGAGATATGACCTGGGCTGGAGTTGGTCTCTTAACTGACTGAGCCACCCAGACACTTCTGTTCTTTGTTTCTTTTTTTTTTTAGAGAGAGAGAATGAGGGCGAGGGGCATAGGGAGAGAATCTTAAGCAGGCTCCACCACACTCAGCTTGAGGCCCCATGTGGGGGCTCAATCCCGAGACTCTGGGATCATGACCTGATCCAAAAAACCAAGAGTCTGAAGCTCCCAGGCACTGCTGTCTGATGTTTTCTTATGATTGATGAGGCTATAGTTACAGGTTTTGGGGAGAAAGACCCCACAGTTAGCGTGATTCTCATCACATCATACCAAGAGTGTATGCCATCAATGTGAACTTATCACCGTGGGGGGTTGATTTTGAATATCTGTCTGACAAAGTGTTTTCCAAGTATTATCCAGGTTAAGTTACTTGCCCTCCCACCCATAATGCACTCTTCAGAAGGAAATCACAATGTGTAGGGTGTGTAGGCCACATTTAGGGTGGAGAATTAGGCTCCACCTCCTTGAAGTATCTAAATTATTTGGAATTCTGCACAGGAGTTTTTTTTTTTTTTAACGTTTATTTATTTTTGAGACAGAGAGAGACAGAGCATGAACGGGGGAGGGTCAGAGAGAGGGAGACACAGAATCCGAGGCAGGTTCCAGGCTCCGAGGTGTCAGCACAGAGCCCGACGCGGGGCTCGAACTCACGGACCGCGAGATCGTGACCTGAGCTGAAGTCGGCCGCTTAACCGACTGAGCCACCCAGGCGCCCCTGCACAGGAGTTTTATCTACACTTCCTCATTTATTTCACTTGGCAATTACTTATATGCAAATGCATATAGAATTACATTTAGTTAATCGTTCTACATTTATTTACATTTGGCAATTACTTTTAATTGAGTTTTAAACCGTACATGGATAGATGTAGAGCGATGAAACATGGATATGCCGCGAAATTTGTAACACACACTCATATGGTGAGATTCTCCCTTGCACTTTACTCAGCCAGCTCCCCAATCGCATTTACAAACGGTACAGGTATCTTTTTTTCCCCCTTTTTGTACCCAAATGGTAACTTACTAGATACACTTGTTCAGAGTCTCGGTTGTTTTTATTAATCAACCTTTTAAAGTTTAGTCAGACGTCGGGAAGCCTCCCCTTATCTCGGCCGCTGGGTGGAGCCTTCCGGGGCCGGGGGCGCCGCAGCCGCGTCTCCGATCCCGGCTCCCGCCGCCGGCGACCGGCACTTCCACCGGCTCCCGGGCCCCCGAGGGGTCGGGCGGGCGGCGCACGTGCAAAGGGCCTCCTCCGCGCCCCGCCCCCCCGCCCCGGCCTCTGTGACGTCCGCGCCGGAACCTGGAATTTCGGCTCCGGGAGCTGGCGGCGGCGGCGGCGGCGGCGGCGCCAGAGCGGGGCCCCGACGGCCTCTCCGGGGCGCAGGGCGCAGCCATGAGCGAGTCCAGTGCCAGTGCGCTCCCGCCAGGCAGGCCCGGCAGGCAGCCCTTCAGCCACCCAGGTAGGGCGACGGGGACCGCGCTCCGGGCGGCCCGCGGGCGAGCTGCCGGGAGCTGGGCGGGGGCCCAGCCCCTCGCCACCTGCCCGCGCCGGGTGCTCCTGGCTTTGGGGGAAAGCGGATCTCTCATTCTCCTGGTCTCCTTCCTGCAAGCCATCCTCATCCAATTCAGAGGCCGCATGCCCTCCCCAAAGGAGCACCGGAATGGGAGCCCTGCCCGTGTGGTGCCTTCCCGTCACTGCTCTAGGGATCCCTAATCTGTTAACTCAAAAGACTGTGAGCGCCTCGCCAGCCCTAACATTGTGGCACGAGATGTCTGCCTCCGGTAACATTTCAGGCTTTACAGTTAGACAGACTTGGAGCTATATTCTGCTTTGGCTGTTTATTGCTGTGTGATGTTTGGTAGATGGCTTGCCTTCTCTGTGCCTCAGATTCTTCAGCAGTAAAATGGGACTAGGATGTTGGTGGGATTAGTTGAGAGAAAAATATGTGAAGTGCCAGGCACAGTGCCTGGTACACAGAAAGGCATAATAAATGGTAGCCAGCCAAGTGTTACAGTCTTTTTCCTTAAAAAAAAAAAAAAAAAAAAAAAGGTGATTTGTTTATTTTTTTATTTATTTATTTATTTACAGTGCATGAGCAGAGGAGAGAGAGAGAGAGAGAGAGAGAGAGAGAGAGAGAGAGAGAGATTCCTAAGCAGGCACTACACTCAGTGCAGAGCCCCACACAGAGCTTGTTCTCACAACCGTGAGATCATGACCTGAGTCAGACGCTTAACTGACTTGGGCACCCCTCTTTTTCATTTTTTATCAAGTAAAACTTACAGTGAAGTGTAAGCATAGTGAATTTTTACATAAATATGTACAACTGCTACCCATTCAAGATAAAAAGTTGCCAACACACGGGCGGGCTTCCCAATAGTGTTTGCATCTTACATGTGCCCTGAACCTGCTGTGAGTTTTACAAGCAGCGTTTCCTCTATTTCAATTTGAGAATAGAAGTTTTGTCACAAGAATTTACAGTAAGTAAACCGTGAGTGTAGATTGGGGCATTGGGCCCTTCTGATTGGATTGTTCTCTGCATCTTGAAGAAGAGGAAGGAAGATATCTAGAGAGACCCAAACCCTGGGAACTTGCTCAGGAATCAGAAAACAGAAGTCAGATTCATTTGGATGCTAATTATTTTTTAGCTCATTGTTAATAGTGTTGGCATCAGCTCAACTTCAGGCATTCAATCAGGGCCATTCAAGTGTTTTTCTAGTTGGTTTCCATTTACCTTGCTCTTAGTTTGGCACAATCCATCACATTTAAGATGCCAGGCGTGGTTTCCCAGACAGAGGGCATGAGATTCATCTATTTTCAGTCTCTGCTGGGTGTTTAAGGAGACTTTGTAAGCCTCTTTTTATGAGTGTCATAACTGGCTTCTCTGACTAAAAGGTCTTCCCTGTCCTTAGGGCAAATGATGTTTTATCACCTTGTATCCACCAGCCTGACTGGGAGGCTCAGAAGGGATTGTGTTTGTAACTCTGTTGTGCTTTGTAAATGGTGGCCTGTTCTATGGGCATCACGAAAGCACAGCTGGAGTGGCAGGAGACAAAGGGGATCTGGTTTACAGATTGGGAAATATGCATCTTTCTAAATGATGAAAATTCCTCCAATATATTGTTGCTGCCTCAGGGCCTTTGCACCAGCTGTTCTCTTTGCCTGAACTACATTCAGGCAGCCTCTTCCTCCTCCTGTCAGATCTCTACTCAGATGTCACCTCAGAGAGGCAGATCTCTGGAGACTTTGTCTGAAGAAGTGCTCCCATCTCTCTTCCCCTGATTGGTTCCCTTGTTTATTCCTTCAAAGCACTTACCACCTTCTGAAGTCATCTGGTTTGATTGTTTTCTTGTCTATTAGATGTCTCTTCTACAATGTGCGTGCCATGAAAAGCAAGTGCTTTGTCTTTTTCTGCCAACACCCAGAACAGTGTCTGGTACGTAGATGCTAAATATGTGTTCAAAGAATGAATGAATGAATGAATGAATGAATGAAGTGTACCCGAAGCCACACTGACAGCTATAGCGTAGTGGCTGAGAATCTAGACTCTGGATTCCCAGATGTAAATCCTCATTTTCCATGTACTGGTTTTGTCTTCAGGCAAGGCACTGAAGGGTTTGGTGCCTCAGTTTCCTTATGTATTAAATGGAGGTAGTGACAGTACCTACTTCGGGGGTCAGTATAAGGACTAAGAAAGTTAATTTACATTAAAAACTTCGTAAGGACTTGTATTAGTTATCTATACTGTTGACAAATTATCCCCAAACCTAGAGGCTTAGAACAGTAATAATCTCTTCTTATCTCACAGTTTCTGCAAGTCAGGAATTTGGGGATGACCTATCTATGTGGTTCTGGCTCAGGGTCTCTTAGGAAGTTGCAATCATGGTATCAGCCAGGGATGCAAATCTTAGGAAAGCTTGCCTGTGGCTAGAGGTTCCCTTCCAAAGATGGCTTGCTCAGATGGTGAACCGACACTGGCTGTTGGCCGGAAGCCTCTCCATATGGACCTCCCAGAAGGCTGCTTGAGTGCCCTGTTGACATGGCAGATGGTCCAGGAGAGGGCAAAGAAGTCCTAATCTCTTTGATCATCCGCTCTTGGAGATTACACCTGTTCTTTCTGCAATATCTTATTGGTCACATGGGGCAGCCCTGTTCCGTGTAGAAAGGACCTATGTAAGGATGTGAATATCGGTATTTGGGGGAGAGGGTCACCGGCAGCCACCTTGGAGACTTTTGTGGCTGTCACAGGACCATGTAAGTATTAACTGTTGTTATTAATGTCTCTGTTCCCTACTAGATGATAAGCCCAGGGCTGGGCTCACCGTCATGTCCCCATGCTTAGTATAGTGCTTAGTACATAGTACACCTTCAGGAAATAGTTGAGTGCACACCTTTCATGATTTGGTACTGTGATGCTTCTAGAGCCTGCAAAGCCCCTTCTGTTCCCTCTGCCATGGGTGCCATTCATTACCTTATTCCTTTGTAAGACATACTCCTCTTCTTTCAGTCTGGTGTCACTTCCTCCTAGAAGCCTTCCCTGACTGCCTCCCCTTTCATAGGCTAGACTCTGTCCCTGCTTCATGCCCACATGGCCCATTGACCTCATCCTGTCCAAGTATCCATTGGACTGTATTCTCACTTCTCTTGAGTTTTATCAGTTTTTAAAATGTTTACTTATTTTTGAGAGAGAGAGAGAGTGCATGCAAGTGGGGGAGGGGCAGAAAGAGAGGGAGACAGAGGCTCGGAAGCAGGCTCTGGTGCAAAGCCCGATGCAGGGCTCAAACCCATGAGCCATGAGATCATAACCTGAACCAAAGTTGGATGCTTAATCAACTGAGCCACCCAGGCACCCTGAGTTATATCATTTAAAATAGTTTTTTAAAAATGTTTGTTTATTTTTGAGAGAGAGAGGCCGAGCACAAATGGGGGAGGGGCAGAGAGAGAGGGAGACACAGAATCCCAAGCAGGCTCCAGGCTCTGAGCTGTCAGCACAGAACCCGACCCGGGGCTCGAATTCACGAACTGTGAGATTGTGACCTGAGTCAAAGTCGGATGCTTAACCGACTGAGCCATCCACGTGCCCCGGCAAGTTATATCATTTTTAAGAGCAGGGATTTTGGAATTGAACAGACCCAAGTTCAGACACTGATTTGCCTCGGTTTCCATGACTAGGAAGTGAAGGTTATGATAGGAGTAAAGGCTGGAGGCCCACCTTCTCCCAGGATCTATAGACAGGATTGCCACTCTGAGCCAGCCCCTGGCTACCTCTCCTGACCCCTGCTCCTGTCCCACTCATGTCCCCAGGCCCCAGCCACCCATTGTTCCCTTCCAGTGTTCTTCTCCTCAGGTCTGAAGGTCATTGTTCTGTTCTGCCTGATCTCAGCTGAAATGTCACCTCCGAGGAGCAAAGACCCCCCTGTATCTCAAGTGCCCCCAGGAGGCATTTGCCCACTCCATACCCCTCAGTCCCATGACTCCTGGCATGTGCTGTTTGTTGAATGGAATGACTTGGTGTTTCCCCTTTGCCAAACATTTGCCATATTCCAGTCAGTAAGCACTTCATACGACATCATCTTCAACCAGAATGCATTCAGTGATTTATTTATTTTTTTAATTTTTATGCATTTATTCTCATTATTATTATTTCAGTGTTTTTGAGAGAGAGAGAGAGAGAGAGAGAGAGAGGGAAAGGAGGAGAGGGACAGAGAGGAGAGAATCTTAAGCAGGCCCAGGTGCCCCATTCAGTGACTTTTAAGTTGAGGCATAATTCACATAACGAAATCAACTATTTGAAAGGGTCCAATCCAGTGGCATTTAGTACATTCATCACCTCTATCTAGTTGCATTGTCATCACTCCCAAAGGAAGGCCTCTGTCCATTAAGCTATCACTCCCTGATTCCCCCTTCACCCAGCCCCTGGCTGCCACCAGTCTGCATTCTGTCTCAGTGGGTTTACCTAGTTTAGACATTTCATAGAAATGGGATCATACAGTAGTGTGACCTTTTGTGACTCCCTTCTTTGCTTAGCATAAACAATGTTTTCAAGGCTTATCCACATTATAGCCTGTATCCATTCTTCATTCCTTTTTATGGCTGAATATTATTCCATTGTATGGTTATACCACAGTTTGCTTATTCGTTCATCCGTTAATGCACGTCTGGATTGTTTCCAGCTTTCAGCTCTTAGGAAAGGTGCTGCTGTGAGCACTTGTGTACAAGTGTTTGATTGAACATCTGTTTTCAGCTCTTTTGGGTAGGTACTTAAGAGTGGAATTGCTGGGGGGCGCCTGGGTGGCGCAGTCGGTTAAGCGTCCGACTTCAACCAGGTCATGATCTCACGGTCCGTGAGTTCGAGCCCCGCGTCGGGCTCTGGGCTGATGGCTCAGAGCCTGGAGCCTGTTTCCGATTCTGTGTCTCCCTCTCTCTCTGCCCCTCACCCGTTCATGCTCTGTCTCTCTCTGTCCCAAAAATAAATAAACGTTGAAAAAAAAAAATTAAAAAAAAAAAAAAAAGAGTGGAATTGCTGGGTCATGTGGTCATTCTGTGTTTAACGATTTGAGGGTTGGCCAACCTCTGGGACTCTTAACCCTCATGTGGGGGTTTGCTGTGACCATTACCCCTTTGTTCATCGGTGGTACCCAAGTGACTCAAGATGGCCTGATTGTCATTGTGTCATGGCCAGGCTTGTAACTTCTGTGATGGCTTCAGAGCCACTCACCCCTCCTCTGTCCTCCTCAAGAGGCACTATTCCGGGGAGGGGCCCTCGAGGGCCCCGATGTTGTGACTATTTGCATTGACCCCATTTTCCAGAGGGTGGGACTTAGTCTGGGCCTTGGGAGCAGGAACACTTGGAAGGGTAAGGGGCAAAACTACACAGCCCCTTTAGACTCCTTCTGTGAGGGGATGCTGGGACCCATTTTATTATTATTACTCTTATTGTCATTATTATTATTATTATTATTATTTTGTTTTTAAGATAAAGAGAGTAGTAGTTTGTACCTGGCCCAGATACAAATCCCAACTTGGCCAGTTATAGGGTGTGTGACCTTGAGCGAGTCCTGTTACCTCTCTGACGTTCAGTTTTCTTACCCATAAAATGGGGATAATCAGACCCCTATTTGCTAGGGTCTCTGAGAGGATTTAATGAGATAAGCATGTTGAAGACTTGGGTGTTGAGCACTCAAATGGTAGCTGTTCCTATTATTATTATTATTAATTATTAGGGGCTTCTGTAGCCTTAATCTTATATGATTTGCTGATTTCACGTGCTGTGTACTTCTGCTCTCTGGAGTTACACTATTAGATAATTAAAGCAATTCTTTGGGTTGTTTCAGCCCAAGAGGTTGTATTAAGCTTGAAGACAAGTAACCATTCATCCTGCAGTGTTTGTTGTCCTTACCTGCTAAGCCCATTCATCAGGGTCACTCAGCACCCTTACTTACACATGTCCCAAGGGTCACTTGGGAGGGTGGTACCCTGAAAGGTACCCTGGGAGGGAGGGATCTTCTGCAGGACTGGACACAGCTGGAGACGGCACGCATCACTTCAGGCCACACTAGTTCTCTGACCTTGAATTGTTTTTTCCCCTCTGTCTGAAAAGGCTGAGCTCTGCCCAGCAACTCAGGCCAGATGAGGCCCAAAGGCCCTCGGTGGCTTTTTTTGTTTGTTTGTTTTTGTTTTTTTCAGGAAGTGAAGAATTTAGAGGGATAAAAGGGGGAAATGACTTCTCAGTGTTGTAACCATTGTTGCAATCTGGTTGCTTTTTAAAGGAGCTTTGTTTGAGTGTGGGACCACCCAGACCTTCAGTGGGGCTCCCCCCTCCTACCAGCAGAGAGAGGAGGAAGGGAACTGACCCTGAGTCATGACCGTGTACCAGGCGTGGAACCTAGTGCTGAAAGAGGCAGGCCAGGGACATGCTTTTAAGAAGCTTCTAGTCGGGGCGCCTGGGTGGCGCAGTCGGTTAAGCGTCCGACTTCAGCCAGGTCACGATCTCGCGGTCCGTGAGTTCGAGCCCCGCGTCAGGCTCTGGGCTGATGGCTCAGAGCCTGGAGCCTGTTTCCGATTCTGTGTCTCCCTCTCTCTCTGCCCCTCCCCCGTTCATGCTCTGTCTCTCTCTGTCCCAAAAATAAATAAACGTTGAAAAAAAAAATTAAAAAAAAAAAAAAAAGAAGCTTCTAGTCAAGCGGGGAGACACTCACTGAACAGGTAAAGAGGGAAATAGGGTAGTTACAGCTAAGTGTAGTTGCTGAGAAGGAAGTAAACAGGTGATGAGCTAGAGAGGGGAAAGGTCTCTCTGAGCCGTGGACTCGCGGACGGAGGCTGGAGGGTGTAACAGAACAGCCATAGGAAGTGCAGGTGGAAAGAGCATCCAGAAGGGCATACAGTGGGAGCACAGGGTGGAGGTGGCAGTGATGTTGGTGTCTTTGGGGAGGCCTCAGGCTGGAGCCGACAGGAGGAGGAGAGGGGAGGAGGTCAGGTGAGCAGAAACCCGTTCCTCATACGGTAGGCCCTGGTCAGCAGTGTGACTTTGGGCTCAAGTGGGTAACTTTCTCGAATTACAGCAATTCCCGAGGTGTTATTTGCCCATTTGACCCCTGAGGAAACTGAGACTTTGGGAAGTTACTTGACAAAGTACTGAAACAGAAGGACATTAATGTTGTGACTGTAGAGCCAGCATGTCTGCGTGTTTATTAGACAAATGTTTGATTTGAGATGTGCTAGGCCCCATGTCAATCTCCAGGGATGTAAGAGTGAATAAGACCCGTGGAGGTCTTTGCCCTCAGGATTCAGCTCAACCTTGGGCAGAGTTATCTGAGCTTTCCTTACTGCAGAATGAAGGCACATGTAAGAAGGACCCAGGGATGAAGTAATTGTAAGGATGACAGGAGATAGGTATATAAAGGGCTTGGCATAATCATGGTGCATGGTAAACGCTCGGTAAAGGCTAGTTTCTGTTGTTGCTTCCAGGAATGTTGGAAATCTTTGGAGAAATCTTGCCAAGGAAGGTAAACACTCCACAGAAGGAGTAGCTCGGTCCATAGCGAGATCCCTCACGGCACGTATAAAATCTCCCTGTACATTGAGTTCATTACTAACTGACCGGGTATAAAGCACAATGTACTGGGCACTGCTCTAAGCCAAGGGTCTGCAAACTACAACCCACGGGCCAAATCCAGCCTGCCACCTATTTTTATAAATCAAGTTTTATTAGAACACAATCATGCCCATTCATTTATGGATTATGCTTTCGTACAGCAACGGCAGAGTTGAGGAGTTGTGACAGAGACTGGGTGGTAAATAGTAAGTAAAAAGTAAGGTTTGCTGACCTCTCTTCTAAGCATATAATAGCCATCCAATCCTCAGGATGGTCATGCCAGGTGGATCCCCATTTTACAGGTGGAAAACTGAGGCATGGAATGGTCAACAAAGTAGCAAGTGGACCTTGTATTTGACTCCAGGCAGTGGGCTTTGGAGGCTGTGCTCTTAACCACTATGTCTGTGGTCCACTCAGGCAGACAGAATCCCAGTGATTGCCCACGTATAGCCCACCGGATGCTCCACCCTCTTGAAAACCAGGACACTTGGGTTCAGGGCCCAGCGTGGCTCTGATTGCCCAGTTAGTCACTCCTCTTGAAGGCTGTTTGCTCATCTGGTCGTAAAGCCTTGCACCCAGCCAGTCCCTAGGCCCCACCCAGGTGCCAGGCGGTGTGACTCATACAGGTCCTCCTAGCCTGGCAGTTGTGAAGTCTGGCAGATGGGGGAGGCTCCCAAGGCCCTGGATCCTCCCTTCTCAGACCAGGCTCTGGCCTCCTAAGAACGAGGCCCCTCCACATTGTCCGGTACGTCGCTACTAGCCATGTGGGGCTATGCAAATATAAATTTAATAAAGTTTGCTAAAACTAAAAATTCATTTCCTGACTCTCACCAGCCCCATTTCAATTGGTCAGTAGCCACATGTACTGGGCAGTGCGGACATAGAACATGTCTGTCATTGCAGGACAGTGCATTTCGACATTTGATGCCCTGGGATAGGACATAGCCATGCCAACCTATGCAGCTCATGGACAGAAATAGCCACAGGGCTGGCCAGAGAGATCTTGTTAAATCGGAGTCAGAATATGTCATTCTGCTGCGCCAGACCCCTCACGGCTCCCACCTACTGGACTGAAAGCCAGAGTCCTCACCATGGCTCACAGACCCTGTCTGGTCTGGCCTGTCTCTCCCCTTGAACTCTTACCTCATCACTCTCCTCTCTGCTGACTCTCCTTCAGCCATAGTGGCCTCCCTCCTGTTCCTTGAACTGAGTGGGCACGGTCCTGCCTCTGGGCCTTTGCACTTGCCCTTCTCTCTGCCTTGGATGCTCTTCTCCCTAGTAACTATGTGGCTCTTACCCCCACCCTCCACCTTCCTGCTGGCTTTGCTCCAACCCATCTCTGCTTTTACTTTTCTCCACACAGTCAGCCTCTGAAATATATTACTCTTTTTTTCATAACCTGAGCCGAAGTCAGACACTTAACCGACTGAGCCGCCCAGGTGCCCCTGAAATATATTGTTCTTAACTTGCTTACTGTTGGTCTCCTCTGGCTTGCCCATAAGGGCAAGAGAATTTGTATGTCATATGCAAGGCTATGTCCCAGTCTTAGAGCAGTGCTTGGCTGGCACATAGCAGTTGCTCAGTAAATGTTTTTGAGTGACTGAGGGAATGAGTGAGTGAATGATGGATGGATGGGCAGGTGGGTGGCCTTTCCAGGAGTAAGACAGTGATGAGACCCTGGCCTTGGAGCACTTGGGGGAGCTGTCATAGCATCTTCCACTAGATCCCCTGGGTTGTGAGCCCTTGGGTTAGGGTTAGGGTTAGGGTTAGGGTTAGCTGTGAGCATGTATTACTTTGGTACCCCACCTTCAGTTAGCATTCAAAATAAAAACAATGTCAAAGAATATGAGTGGAAAGAGGTCCCCAAAATTCTGAAATCAGTGTCTACATTGCCTCGTTGGAAATATGAGACCAGATGTGCCTGAGCCATTTGATCATTTCTTGAGAAATGACAGCAAAGCATGCTTCTAACAGGGCTCATTTGTGTGAAGTACCTAAATAGGAATAATAGAGTATTCAGTCAACATCTCAATCATTATTTTTTGACGGCTTATTTTTTCTCCTTAAAAAATTTTTTTTCAATTATGGAAAAAATATATTATCTGTATAGAGAAGAATAATGCTTATGTTCCTTAAACCCTTTTCTCACTTTTTAGTGTCCCTGCTTTGCTGGTGTGCTGAACACATGCTTTGGTCTGCCTGGTGGGTTAGCTAATGTTGCCTGTATCCCAAACACCAAATTCATTCATTCATTCATTCATTCATTCATTTAGTTAGTCAGTCAGCAGGTGTTTATTGAGCAGTCACCATGAGTCAGGTTCTGTGCTAGACCCTGGGGACTTGGCAGTGGAGGAGAGAGATGGGGCCCCTACCCTCATGGAGGTTACAGTCTTAATGGGGGAGGAAGGGGGTGAGACACTAGGTGCAAATAAACAGTGAGGAGGATAGAATTAGGGATGGGGGGTGCCTGGGTGGCCCAGTTGGTTAAGCATCTGACTCTTGATTTCAGCTCAGGTCATGAGCTCACAGTTCTTGAGTTCAAGCCCCACATTGGGCTCTGCTGACAGCTCAGAGCCTGGAACCTGCTTGGGACTCTCTCTGTCCCTCCCCTGCTCATGTGCACTGTCTCTCTCTAAATAAGTAAACTTCAAAAATTTTAAAAGTGCAGTGGGGTTGAAGGAGTGAGTGAAAGCTCACTGAGGCAGGAAGCAAGTCTGCAAACCCTCCTCCCCTCCAGAGTCCCTGCCTCAGAGTCTCGTTCAGAGAGGGGCTCCATACAGTTTGTCAAACAGAACTCATTCCCCCGGCAGCTGGCGAGAGGCCTGGACCAGATGACCCAGAAGGTCCTTGCTTGCGTGGAGTTTCTACGATTCTGTGAGTGGGAAGAAGAACCCTGAAGTGAACCCAGCACCAAATACGGCTGGGCTAGATTCTTGGCAAACATGAGAGGGACTCTGGTGGTGGTTTGAGTGCCATTTAGATCACAGTTGGCCTGTGCCCACGTCCTGACAGTGTTCATGCTTATAGGTAGGATTTCGTGGCCTGTGGAAAAAGCCGCTAAGGAAGTTGGACCTAAGGATGCTCTTCAGGTGTACCTGCCTCTCCGCATTCATTCATTCATTCATTCATCCATCCTTCAGATGGAGGGCTGTTCCTCAGCAAGACACTGCTCTAAGTCTCAGAGAGAGTAACTTGGGCCTTAACCTGGAAGGATACCAGAAAACAGAAAAAGTACTTAATGGCCGCCCCGGCCCCCACATTCTCTGTAATTACCCAGTCATCCTCCCACCTAAATAATAATCTAAGTGCCCAAATCCAGCTCCAATGGCCAATGGGTTCTAGACATTCCTAGATGGAGGCACCCCAATGTCTTAAGTATGCTCCTGCCTCCCATGCAGATAAATGGCCAACAGGCAGCCCACACACCGCCCACAGGACTTAATTGGCCATGCTGACGATAACTTTCAGCTGGACCAATTCAGGAGCACATCTGACAATAACTATGATGAGACATTCTTACTCTCTAAGGATGAGAAAAGCAAGTCTCTGCAAGATGATACAACCTATCTTTCTAAGAAGGTAAAACCAGGAGTCTGTCTGGACAGCAAAGCCTTGGGCAAGCCGCCATTTCTCTGGGCCCCAGTTTCCTTGTTGAAAAGCCAGGGCAGGGACGCCTCTGTCTACCGCTCCAGGTTGGCGTGAGAAATCCGGTGATATCATGCTCTGACCAATGTGTGGTCGTATGAAAATGGAAGGAGGTGGATCGTAGTGTTAAAAACAATGATGCCTGTGTTCAAAGGGTTGCTTGTAATTATTTGTTTTCTTGATTTGAAGATGAAGCACTTCCCGAGAATGTCTGAAGAGGAAGAGTCGTTCCTCTTTGATAACGGCCATAGTTTTCCACCAGGGACTGTTGTTATGAAATATGAATAGGAGTATGTGGAAGAACAATTAAATAATTTGTATTTTAGTGTTTATGAAGCACTTTCTTAAAATTTTTTTTAATGCTTATTTTTGAGAGAGAGAGAGAGAGTGCAAGCGGCAGAGGGACAGAGAGAGAGGGAGACACAGAATCCAAAGCAGGCTCCAGGCACCAAGCTGTCAGCAGAGAGCCCTACGCTGGGCTTGAACTTGCAAACCTCAAGATCATGACCTGAGCCGAAGTCGGACACTTAACTGACTGAGCCACCCAGGTGCCCCACGAAGCACTTTCAAATCCATGGCCCATTGAGCCATTTCGTGGTGAAGACTACAGCTTTGGCATTTGGCAAACCTGTAATAGGTTCCTAAGTCCAACACTTACTAGCTGTGTGAGTGGGCAAGGCACTTAACCTCTCCAAACCTCAGTTTCTTCATCTGTAAAAGGGGATGATTCTATTCAAAGAGTAGTTTAGAGTATTTAGTGTGGTGATGCATACAGAGCACCTCAAATAGCCTGGCACAAGGTAAGTGCTCAGTAATCCTAGCTAATATTATTTGCGTTGTTTGTAACGCCATCCTCATGATCTCTTTGATGAGGTCCATGGTATTATGTGCCCCATTCCTGAGAAGAGAAACATGTGACTCACAGATAGTCTTGCCTGGGGTGGCCTGGCTGGTGGGTAACAAAGCCAACCCAGGCTCTAGCTCCAGCCCGTGGTCCCTGACCTCACAGTTGCTGAATATTCGACTGGTTGATGCTGCTTCATATTCAAAGACCTTTGTTTGTGGTAATAAGAGCTCTTTGTTGGTGGCCAGAAGGAGTGGCCTCCAGCCAGGGCTCTGACCCTTTAGCCTCCAGGCACACTGCGCCCCCCACCCCCACCCCCACCGCACTCCCCACATTTGCTTTAGGAACTGCTGTTACTAATGGAAGTGTGTCATTTCCTCAGGGTGTGTTGGAGCAGGGAAATGCCAAGGTTGAGTGAGATTCACAGGCTTGCACTTGGCAGCTGGCAGGGCTCCAGGCGCGTGTCTGTGTGTCATCTGCAGTGGGACAGCTGTTCCGTTGTGCCTGAACGTGCTTATCAGAGAGGCAAACATTACAGATCTGCACCGTCAGACTCCAACTCAGACAGCCCGGCCTTGGCTGGTCCCCCACTCCCCAGCACCCCCTCCTCATAATAGCTGTAAGTACACTTTATGGAGCCACTGTGTGCCAGGCTCTAAATGTTTCTCCCTATGCGGTTGCCTTTAACGCGCATAAGCCGGCCCCTGTGGTGGGTCCCATCCTTAGCTCTGCAGCCCCCAGAGGGATCCTCTAAAATGTGGTCAGATCGGGACATGTTTCGCCTCTGAACCCTCAGTGGCTTCCTGTCTGCCACATCCAAGGGGCATTCCTGACCCATAGAGTCTCACTCGGTGTGGCCCCAGCCACCTCTCTGACCTCCACTTTTCCATGCTCCCTGCCCCAGTTACCTATTGTTGCTAACAGACTACTCCGAACGTGATGGCTTAGGCCATTTTATGGTTTCTGCTGATTCTGTGCATCAGGAAATCAGCAGGGCATGGAAGAGATGTTTTGCTCGGCCGCATGTCATGTCTGTTGGGTCTGGAGCGTCCAGGTAGTCCCTTCCTGCCCCTGGTGGTGCTAAAAGTGAGGGTGACCCAAGGGCTGGGGGCAGCTACAGCAGCTGCTGGGGTCAGAGCTGGGGTCTCTGGTTCTCACTGTCTGCTGGTTCCTCACTTCTCTTCCTTGGACACCCGGGGCTTCTACCTCTCCACTTGCCAACTTTCTACACGACAGCCTCGGCGTCCCAAGAACACAAAAGCGGACGCCTCTAGGCCTTTCAAGGATTGGGGCTACAGATGGCAGAGAAACACTTCTGTTGCGACCTTTGGTTAAAGCAAGTCACAGATCCAGTCCCGATTCAAGGGGAGGGGACCGCAGAGGGGCTGGTGTGGTTCATCACAGGTCAGCAACCCCAGAACCTATCACTGCCTGTTCATTCACTCCTCTCCAGCCACACAGACCTCTGTGCCCTTCCTCAAGCATGCCGCACACACCCCAGCCTTGGGGCCTTTGCGTTTGCTGTTTCCCTCCCCTTGGATTCCCTTCCCCAAATATACACAGGGATCAGGTCCTCTATTCAACCTTGGCTTAAATGCTACTTTAGTACCAAGATCATACCGTACCTACCTTATCAGAAACAGTGCCTTCCTTCCACATGTCACCTGTCTCCTTACCCCCCTCTGGTTTTGTTTTTGCATTTTTCACCTCCTGGTGTATTTATCACCTACTTACTGTCTAATCTTCCCCTGTCCCCACCCCAGAATATAAGTGCCATGTGAGTAGGGCGTTTGCTTTGTTCACCGCAGTGTTCCTAGCTCTAGATCTGACCCATGGTAGCCACATTTGGTGAATGAATGAGTATTTGAGATGAGGAGAGTGAAGTTCAGAGAGGTTAAGTAACTTTCCCAAAGACACACACACTAATATTCGACAGAGCTAAGATTCAAATCCAGGCTTAATCCATGAAGCCTTAGAAGTTTCACTACCTGTAGGGGTAATTGCTGCTTAGGTAATTATGGCTGTTTCCTATTTCCTCTCCCTGTTTCCTGTCTCCACTCAAGGTGGTTTTCCCACAACTAAAATTGGATCAGGCATAAACCCATCTTGAAGGGGCACCCTCACCTTCCGCAGAAGGCCCTCCTTTCTTAGACCGCTGCACAAGGCACAGCAAAATTTGGCCTCCAGCTGTAGCCTGGTGTGGTAGAGCAAATAATAGATTTTTGAGTCAGGCAGACCTCATTCTGTTTCCAGCGCCCCCACTCATTAGGCTAAGCATGGGCAAATTAGGAATGTCATCCATCCACCCAGCCATCCATCCACCTAATGAGTCTTTATTGAATTCCTCTCTGAGTCAGGGACAGTGCTAGGTTCCAGGGTGCATTGGTGAAGACATCATCACCGCCCCAGCCTTCCGAGAACTTCTAGTCCACTGGAAGGGAAACATGTGCTCACACAGTCACACAAATAAATTTATTTACAAATACTCTACTTATTTACTTATTGTGATAAGTACTGTAAAGGACTTAGTGTATGTGTAGGGGGGAATGGCACCTGTAATAGTGCAATGGGGCAGGGGCGTTTCCCTGAGTAAGTGACATTTGAGTGGGAGCTAATGGGATAAATAGATGTGGCAAGTTCATTCCAGGCAGAGGGAACAGCATATGCAAAGGTTCTGAGGAGGAGGGAGCAGGGCCCATCTTAGTGTCTGAAAGATCCTAAGAAATGTGTGGTCGGAGGGCAGAGAGCCTGAGGAACTGGAGACACAGATGGGAATCCAACCAGGTAGGGCTTTGAGGGGCCTGGGCATGGGGTTGGGGAACCCATCAGCTTTATTTTTTCATCTGTAAAATGGGAATGGCAACAGTACCTCCCTCAGTCTGAGTGAGCAGCTGTGGCCAGCTGGGTGACAGCGGGGTGTGGCGAATCTCAGCTGGGTTGATCATCCTCTGCTGCAATGGTCTCATCCTCCAGTGGGTTAGCATTGGGCTTGTTCACAAGGCAGCAGCTGGGAGCCAGAGAGCAGCAGAAGCCAGCGAGGCTTAGGAAGGGGCACAGCATCGCTTCTGCTGCATCCTGTTGGTCCGAGCAGATCACAAGGCCGACCCAGATCCATGAGTGCATGTGAAACTCTCCACACAGTGCCTGGTGCACAGGAAATGCTCTGTAAATGCGATTATTATTGTTGTTGCTATTGATGTTATCATCGTGCATTTGCATAGTGCTTTATGCTTTTCAAAGTTTTGTCCTATACATCATTATAGCCTACACTATGTGAAGAGAGTTGGGGCATATGGTACCAGCCCCATTTGACAAATGTGGAAGAGTTCACATAACTGTCTCAGGTCACACATTTAGCTGGTGGCTGCAGCCAAACACTAGAACTCAGATATCATGTAACCTAACGCATATTTGCACACACATCTGCTGAAAGTGAACCCATTTGTGGATGATGTCGTCATCCCGAGCACCGTCCTGGTAAACAGAATAATTTAGATACAAATGTTTTAGGGGCGCCTGGGTGGTTCAGTCAGTTGGGCGTCCGACTTCAGCTCAGGTCATGATCTCACAGCCTGTGAGTTCGGGTTCCACGTCGGGCTCTGTGCTGACAGCTCGGAGTCTGGAGCCTGCTTCAGATTCTGTGTCTCCCTGTCTCTCTGCCCCTCCCCCACTCATGCTCTGTCTCACTCTGTCTCTCAAAAATAAATAAATGTTAAAAAAAATTTTTTTTGAATACATTAAAAAGAAAGATACAAATGTTTTTGTCTGTGGCACAGGCTAGTGACCATCTGCCAGGTTTGGGTATGGCCTCTGAGACTCAAGTTCTCCTATGCAAGTTTTGTGTTTTTGGCTCCCAGGCTCAGTGGGGTCACTGATGATTCTCTTTTTTCTTGCTCAGAGAACCTCTCGTTGGACTCCAGTTGCTTTTCCTCTCCACCTGTGAATTTCCTTCAAGAATTGCCAAGCTATCGGTCCATTGCACGCAAGAGGACGACCATTCCTACCCGAGAGAAGCAAAGTGGCACTTTGCTAAAGCCGACAGACTCTTACAGCTCCCAGTTGGAGGGAGGAATCACTGAAAACCTCAATAGCCAATCGATTCGGAAGTATGCACTGAACATCTCTGAGAAGCGGAGGCTAAGGTTTGTTCAGTAGCCATCTGGAAGGCATTTGATGTATGTTTTAGGCATGGGTGTGTTGTATGCATGGAATGCATTTCCTGAAGAGTTCATGTAATTAGAAATGTATTACTTAAGGTAATCCACACTGCAGTGACAAAGTTACCCGAACATGTAATAACTCAACATATTAGAAATTTCTTTTTTTTTTTTTTAATGTTTTATTTATTTTTGAGAGAGAGAGAGAGAGAGAGAGAGAGAACACAAGAAGCAGGTCGGGGAGGGGTGCAGAGAACAGAGGATCAAAACAGGCTCTGTACTGACAGCACAGAGCCACATGCAGGGCTGGAACTCACAAATGGTGAGATCGTGACCTGAGCTGCTGAGCTGAAGTCAGACACTCAACCAGCTGAGTCACCCAGGTGCCTCTAGAAGTTTATTTCTTGTTCACATAAAAGTCCTGGGTTCAGATCAAGGGGGATCTTTGTAGTCATTCAGGGACCAAGGCTCCCTCCGTCTTGTAGCTCTGCAAACCCCCAAAGCCTCATCGTCTGTAGTTACTCCTCTCTTTTTCCCCTCCCCTCAGCTACTAATCTACTCTTTGTCTTTAGATTTGCCATTCTGGACATTTCATATAAATGGAATCTTACAACATGTGACCTTTTGTACCTGGCTTCTTTCACTTAGCATCATGTTTTCAAAGTTCATCCAAGTGGTGGTGTATATCAGTATGCAGTTCCCTTTTTTTTTGCCCTTAACAAGGAGTGGCTTTATTTATTTATTTTTTTCTGATTTGAATATTTTATTTTATTTTATTTTTTTAATGTATGAAATTTATTGTCAAATTGGTTTCCATACAACACCCAGTGCTCATCCCAAAAGATGCCCTCTTCAATACCCATCACCCACCCTCCCCTCCCTCCCACACCCCATCAACCCTCAGTTTGTTCTCAGTTTTTAAGAGTCTCTTACGCTTTGGCTCTCTCCCTCTCTACCTTTTTTTTTTCTTCTTCCCCTCCCCCATAGACTTCTGTTAAGTTTCTCAGGATCCACATAAGAGTGAAAACATATGGTATCTGTCTTTGTATGACTTATTTCACTTAACATGACACTCTCCAGTTCCATCCACGTTGCTACAAAGGGCCATATTTCATTCTTTCTCATTGCCACATAGTATTCCATTGTGTATATAAACCACAATTTCTTATTCCATTTGTCAGTTGATGGACATTTAGGCTCTTTCCATAATTTGGCTGTTGTTGACAGGGCTGCTGTAAACATTGGGGTACAAGTGCCCCTATGCATCAGCACTCCTGTATCCCTTGGGTAAATTCCTAGCAGTGCTATTCCTGGGTCATAGGGTAGGTCTATTTTTAATTTTTTGAGGAACCTCCACACTGTTTTCCAGAGCGGCTGCACCAGTTTGCATTCCCACCAACAGTACAAGAGGGTTCCCGTTTCTCCCCATCCTCTCCAGCATCTATAGTCTCCTGATTTGTTGATTTTAGCCACTCTGACTGGCGTGAGGTGATATCTGAGTGTGGTTTTGATTTGTATTTCCCTGATGAGGAGCGATGTTGAGCATCTTTTCATGTGCCTGTTGGCCATCTGGAGGTCTTCTTTAGAGAAGTGTCTATTCATGTTTCCTGCCCATTTCTTCACTGGATTATTTGTTTTTCCTTTTTTTTTTTTTTTTTTTTGTAAGTTTACTTATTTATCTTGAGAGAGAGAGGGAGAGTGTGCATGTGTGCTCATGAGCCTAGGAGAGGGGCAGAGAAAGAGGGAGAGAAAGAGAATCCCAAGTGGATTCTGCACTGTCATGCAGGGCTTAATCTCATGAACTGTGAGATCATGACCTGATCTGAAATCAAGAGGCAGATGCTAAGCTGATTGAGCCACCTAGGCACCCCCCCTTTTAAAAAAATTTTTTTAATGTTTATTTATTTTGAGAGAGGGAGAGATAGAGCATAAGCAGGGGAGGGGCAGAGATACAGGGGGGGGGAGAGAATCAGAGAGAGAGAGAGAGAGAGAGAGAGAGAGAGAGAGAGAGAGAGAGAATCCTAAGCAGGCCCCACAGTCAGTGCAGAGCCAGACGTAGGGCTCAAACTCAAGAACCAAAAGGTCATGACCTGTGCTGAAACCAAGAGTCAGATGCTTAACCAACCGAGCCACCCTGGTGCCCCAATATGCCATTCCTTTTTATGGTTGAATGATATTTCATTGTATGGATGTGCCTCATTTTGTTTGTCCATTCATCCATTGGTGGGCATTGGGTTGTTTCCGCCTTTCAGTTCTTGTGAATAGTGCTGCTATGAAAATTTATGTACAAGTTTTTGTTTGAGACCCTGTTGTCAGTTCTTTTTGGGGGTATCTACCTGGGGGTAGAATTGCTGGGTCATATCAGAATTCTGTGTTTAACATTTTGAGGACTATCCAGACTGTTTTCCTTAGCGGCTGCAGCATTTTACACTTCCACCAGCAGTGTATGAGGGAGGGCTCCAGGTTTTCCACATCCTGTTGGCTGGGATTTTATTTGATGCTGAGGCTTGATGACCTTGTCATGATCATTGTCATGACTTTTATTTATTTATTTATTTTGAGAGAGAGAGCGAGTAGGCACATGGGGAGGGGCAGAGAGACAGAGGGAGGGAGGGAATCCCAAGCAGGCTCCATGCCTTCAGCGCTGAACCTCAGGCAGTGCTCAATCCCACGAACTGTGGGATCATGACCTGAGCCGAAATGAAGAATCGGACGCTTAACTGACTGAGCCACCCAGGCACCCCTGTCATGACTGTTTTTTAACGCAGGAACATTCAGGAGACCCAGATGAAGTATTTATCTGAATGGGACCAGTGGAAACGGTATAGCAGCAAGTCTTGGAAGAGGTTCATAGGGAAGGCTCGCGAGATGACGACCCACCTGGAGCTGTGGCGGGACGACATTCGCAGCATAGAAGGTACCATGCCCCACACTCTGCGCACGGGCTCCGCGCTCCTTGGCAGGAGTCTCCCGTGCCCGGCGGAAAGTACAGCTTCGTTTTCTCTAACCTCTAGATGAAATTTAGCACTTCTTTCCATGATGAATGGGAGTAACAGCCCCAGTTAGGATTAGCAGAACTGTGTCTTTGTCAGCAGGAAAATCAGATATTTTCCTATCCCTTCCGGCTGTAATTGTCTTGGAACACCATTTATACTCATCACTACTTTGAAATTGTAGCAGTTAACCTGCAGGATCTGCCACTAGGTCTTGTTATTTAATGTGCTAATGAAGATGCTCCTATATTATTGTAGCACACGTTTGGTTTTTCATATTATAACCGGTTTTTAATATTATAACCATAGGTCTATTTGTATTTGGGGCGTTTAAAATATTATTCTGAAATAGGGTTCATTAGGCTTCACTGGACTGTCAAAGGTGCCCGTGGCCCTGAAAATACCAAGGATCCGTCCTTCCCCATATTGGGGGGAATTGGGCTGCAGGATTCCAACAGTCAGCTCTGGTTGCTCTAATCAGATACTATAGACAGGGTGGCCTCAACGACAGAAATTTATTTTTTTATAGTCTGGAGACTGGAAGTTCAAGACCAGGCTGCCTTCTCGCTGTGTCTTTACATGACCTCATCTTTGTGTGCTCTTGGGAAAAGAGGAGAGAGGGGGGTGGTGAGAGAGCTTCAGTTATGATGCCTCTTCTCGTAGCGTCACCAATCCCATCATGGGGCCCCACTCTTATAACTTCATCTAAACCCAAACACCTCCCAAAGACTCCACCTCGAAATACCATCAGATTAGGGCTTAGGGATTCAGCATATGAATTTCAGGGAGGGAGGAGACACAATTCATTCCATAGCAAGTATACAAAAAATTGCAAGTTGTGCCACAATATAAGATTAGGAAGAAACATTTCAACATTTGGGTGACATAGCAGGGCCAGGGAGAAAATACCTCTTAGGGTTACGTAGCCATAAAGCAAAAACAATTTACAAACAACTCCTCAAATCTGCTAAAGTGGGAATTTTGTAAAGTTTGTAGTGAATGTGGCAGGATGAATGGAAGAAATGCGGTCAATATTACTATTTTAAGACCTATAAAATACTCTTGGTAATTTATTCAATAAAATGCTTTTTAAAATTGTTCTATTGGGAGAATATAAACACAATCACAAGGGACTTCATAGGCTCACTTAAAACTTAACCATCTGGGGGGTGCCTGGGTGGCTCAGTCGGTTAAGCATCTGACTGCAGCTCAGGTCATTATCTCATGGTTCGTGTGTTCAAGACCCACATCGGGCTGGCTCTGTGCTGATGGAAATTCTGTGTCTCCCTCCCTCTCTGCCCCTCCCCTGCTCTCTCTCTCTTTTCCCCTCCTCCCCCCTTCAAAAATAAATAGACATTAAAAACAAACAAACTTAACCATTTAGCCGTACTTTTTTTGCGATCTAAGCACATCATGTTTGGAGCAAAATAATAAAAGCTGACCCCAGTTGAGCCTTTATTATCCAGTAGGTGTTGTGTTAAAGATTTCACTCATAACTAGCTTAGTTAATCCTCACAAGAACTTTTCATATAGGTATTTATCATTCGCATGGCTCTGATGGGTTAAAATACTTGGCCAGGTTCACTCAGCTAGGATGAGGCAGCCCCAGGATTTGAAGGATTTGATCCTGGCAGTCAAGCTTCCATGCCCAGCTTCCTTTCTGGTTTAGTGATGGCCTTTCTGGAGGTTTTCATTCAGAAAGGGGCTTGTGAGAATTCAGAAATGGGTTCATACAGTCATGGTCAGTTACAAAAGCACCTATTGCAATTCACGGGGGAAAGGGTAGCCTTTTTAGTAAGTGGTGCTGAGTCAATTAGATATTCATATAAGAAAAGATACTGAGTCCTACCACACACCATTGTCAAATAGCTAATTCAAGATGGAGTGTAGATTTACAAGTGAAAGAAGGAGAGCCTTAAAGCCAACAGCAGATACACAAAATGTTTCTTCCTCCCTCCCCCACCAAGTCCCTCAGCTTTCTGGCTGATTGGATGTATCGCGGGTAGTAGGTGTGGGTCGATGCTCCTGGTTGGTGATGTCTGGATTTCTTTTTTCCAGGGAAGTTTGGCACTGGGATTCAGTCCTATTTCTCCTTCTTGCGGTTTCTGGTGTTGCTGAACTTGGTGATCTTTCTGATTATCTTTTTGCTGGTTTTGCTCCCCGTCTTGCTCACCAAATACAACATCACCAACAGCACCTTTGTGCTCATTCCGTCCAAAGACACGGGTGAGTCTGAGGCATGGTTTGCTGTGAGAATGTTCTTGTCACTGTGTGCGTATCTACCACTTGGGAGGAGCACTGTGGGCTAGGAAAGTGGAATATTTAGCAAGCATGATATAACCTACTCCAATAACTTTATTTCGAGACTTTTATCTCTGATAATGGTGACACTCAGTTCCCACCAGTTATGTGCCAGATATTATAGCAAGTGCCGGACATGTATTTCTTTACTGAATGCTCAACAGGAAGTCACATCTTTTGGGCATTCTATTTATTCTAATGTGGAGGGTTTCTGTCATCCACAGACATTTATCGATTCCCTTCTTGATTCCTAGCTCTGTGCTAGGGGCCAGAAGTAGGGTGAGCTGAGTCAGTGCCAACTTATGTTAGAATTATAAAATGGGAGAACTGGAAATTAGCCTTGGAGGAACTGGTGCAACAATTTTTTTTTTTTTAGTAGCATTCACACCCATTGTGGAGCCCAATGCAGGGCTTTAAGTCCCCACCATGAGTTCCAGACCTGAGCTGAGATCAAGAGTCAGATGCTTAACTGACCATTAACTTTCTTCTTTTTAAAAAAATTTTTTTTTCAACCTTTATTTATTTTTGGGACAGAGAGAGTCAGAGCATGAACGGGGGAGGGGCAGAGAGAGAGGGAGACACAGAATCGGAAACAGGCTTCAGGCTCTGAGCCATCAGCCCAGAGCCTGACGCGGGGCTCGAACTCACGGACTGCGAGATCGTGACCTGGCTGAAGTCGGACGCTTAACCGACTGCGCCACCCAGGCGCCCCTAACTTTCTTCTTTTAACAAAGGGGAACTGAGGTTCAGAGAAGGGTTCAGAGATTCAGGGTTCAGAGGTTCAGAGATTGGGTTATTTTCCTCAATTTGTCACTCCCCTGTAATTGTGACTTTGTAGGGCATCCCACTGTGGCAGAGAATACTTTCTGCCCTGTTGGTATTCCAGTTGGCCATGTGACTTGTTTTGTCCAGAGGAATATTAGCTTGAAATGGTTTATGTGGTTGACGTGTCTATGAGAAGAGTCCTGGGGAGGGCCCATTGCCTCAGCCTGGGCCCCAGAATGAAGTGATATGGTGTAGACTTGAGCCCAACTGGAAGACTGGAGTCCGTCCTAGCTCAGCCTAAATCAGCTACATGAGCTCAAACTGTAGCTCCATGAATGAGAAAATATATATTTAGTATGTTTAGTAACTGAGGCTTTGAAGTTATTTGTTACATAGCAAAGGTAACTGATACAGAAAAAGTGAATTAGCTGTTCAAGGATAAGGTAGTTTCACTAAAATTAGTATTCAGATAATCTCTTGATCATTTGTACATATGTAAATATAGGTTGTTTTTATGAAGCTGCATGTTTATTTACACACCTGGAAAGATCTTTTAAAATTGGATGTGCTTACAATGGAATAACAATACATCAATCACATATTCCAAAACACGTGCAAACATGAACCCCAAAGCACAAAATACCAATATAAACAAAACACATGCTATAAGTAGACCCACATACATGTACAGAAACATGTACAGAAAAAGACACACATCCACAGATGTGTAGGAAGAATAGCGAGAGGGGAAAATGCTGCTGTACTTGGTGTATTGAGGTTTGGACTGCAGACAGAAAACCACAAGTTCATAAACACATCCACACATAATTATATGTGACATGTCTAAATATATATACATATGCATGCATATGTACACAAATTATGATAGACAAATTGTAGAGACTGTGAAACTATTTCCACTGACGTTCTTGTTTTTGTTTTTTCACAGATGTTCAATGCACAGTGTATCCAATAAGTAGTTCTGGACTCATTTACTTTTATAGTTATATCATAGACTTGCTCTCTGGCACTGTAAGTATTTCACATAATTCTGTATTTGGACCCTCGATATACTGCAAATAGGTTAATTTAAAATTTTTAAAAATGTTTATTTATTTTTGAGAGAGAGACAGAGACAGAGTATGTGCAGGGGGGGAAGCAGAGAGAGAAGGAGACACAGAATCGGAAGCAGGGTCCAGGCTCTGAGCTGTCGGCACAGAGCCCAGTGTGAGGCTCAAACCCACGAACCGTGAGATCATGACCTGAGCCGAAGTCAGACACGTAACTGACTGACCCCCCGAGGTGTCCCAAAAAATAGGTTAACTTAAAGATCAGTTTCCTGAGTATCTGTGGTGAGCCAAACACAAGAGTTGACCACCATCGGCAAGGATAATGTTCACCCACCTGCTGCTAGATTATACAGGAAATGGGCTTTGTCAGTTTCAGCCTTTGGCCTTTCCTTAGTCCCTGCCACCTTTGTATTGACCTATAGCAGAATACTGAGCTCTCCCACAGAAAGAAGTTTCAGTGAAAATAAACCCAAAGAGAATTTATTTAATTTCTCAGACATTGTAATACCTTACATTTTGGGGTCTTCAGCCACCCGGATGAAAGCCTGGACTCTTCCTCCCAGAAATTACACACAAAGACCTGAGTCACACACACGTTTGTACACATCCATACACATTCCCTGAAATCCGGAGTTGATTAATCCCAGGTTAACCCCCTGCTCTAAAGTGGAACTAATCTCCTCCTTGCTATAGTAGTTCCAAAGGGTTTTTATCTTCTTTCTTCTAAAAAAAAAAAAAAATGATTTTTTTGTGCGCTTCCATTTGTTTATCCCACTTTTTCCAGGAAATGAGATTGCAGCTATGGAAAATGGCCATCTCTGCCTTCTAGACCAGTTTTTCTCAGCCTCAGCACGACTGATATTTGAGAGCCATACTTCTTTGTTGTGGGGGCCGTCCTGTGCACTGTAGGAAGTACAGCGGTGTCCCTGGCCTCTACCTACTGGACGCCCGTAGCAGCCACAGTTGTGACAATCAAAAATGTCTCCGGACATTGCCAGATGTTTCCTGGGGGACAAAATTGCCTCTGGTTAGGAACCACTCCTTTAGAGGGGTGCCTGGCTGGTTCAAAATAGAGCCTGTGACTCTTGATCTCACGGTTGTGAGTTCTAGCCCCATGTGGGGCATGGAGCCTACTTAAAAAAAAAAAAAGAACCACTCCTTTAGATGCTTAAAAAATACAAACATATAGGGGCCCCTGGGTGGCTCAGTCGGTTAAGCGTCCGACTTCGGCTCAGGTCATGATCTCACGGTTTGTGAGTTCGAGCCCTGCGTCGGGCTCTGTGCTGCCAGCTCAGAGCCTGGAGCCTGCTTCGGATTCTGTGTTTCCCTCTCTCTCTACCCTCTGCCGTGTGCACTCTGCCTCTCGCATTATCTCAAAAATAAATAAACATTTAAAAAAAATAAAAAATACAAATATATAAAAAGTCTTTCTGAAAGTTACTAGTCTTCATTTTATTTATTTATTTTTATTTTATTTTTTAAATAGACTCCATGCCCAGCATGGAACCCAGCCCAGGGCTTGAAATCACGACCCTGAGATCAAGACTCAGGTCTGATCAAGAGTCAGACACTTAACCAACTAAGCCACCCAGGTGCCCCTGAAAGTTACTTCTGCTTTACCGAATGTGCAAAGCTTTGAATTTGTCCATTGCATTTGATTTCGAAAAAGTGGTTTTTACATCTCTGAGCTTATGTTTTTCTCACAGCAATTGAGAGGAATTATCAGACACGTGTTAAAATGTCCACTATGCAAAAGAAGAAACAGAAGCTGTATAAAATATGCAAGGGGGAAAGAAATTCAGTGAGTAACTCAAGGTCGCTAATGATAGCAAAGTGGGACCAAATTCCCAGAACTGCTGTTAGGCCCCTTTCTGTAAATTACATTCCACAAGAAAAGTTTCTTTTTATAGATCTCCACACACCATAACCTTTTCCTTATAGGAGAAATTATAGGAGCCTTAGATGCACTTGATCATAAATGTTTAGCATACCATGATAAAAGGAGAGATGGCCAGAGAGGTTAAACAATGGCTTGTCTTTGCTGAAAACAGTTGAGCTCATGACCACATCAGATAAATCTTTTTCCAGGCCCACTGGATCTTGGCCCTATAATGTTACATTATTTTTTTTTTTTAAATTTTTTTTTCAACGTTTTTTATTTATTTTTGGGACAGAGAGAGACAGAGCATGAATGGGGGAGGGGCAGAGAGAGAGGGAGACACAGAATCGGAAACAGGCTCCAGGCTCCAAGCCATCAGCCCAGAGCCTGACGCGGGGCTCGAACTCACGGACCGCGAGATCGTGACCTGGCTGAAGTCGGACGCTTAACCGACTGCGCCACCCAGGCGCCCTAATGTTACATTATTTTGAAGGGGAGATACTGATGACAGACAGCCCTGATACCGACCTGGGCCAATGAAAACAGGTTTCGTGTAGTTGGGCAAGTTTTTGTAGCCTGTGTACCCAGCCTTCAGAAGAATTAAAGATAGAATCTTCTGTTTCTATGTTTTTATTTCTAATAAAAATTGACTTAAAGGAAGCCATGATCTCGTGGTTCGTGAGTTCAAGCCCTGTATCAGACTAGAAGCAGAACCTGCTTGGGATTCTCTCTCTCTGCCCTTCACTCGCTCTCAAAATAAATAAATACATGTAAACATGTATTTAAATACTCAATATAACAATATATGGTTATCATAAAAAATACAAAATTTATAGAGTAAAAAGTGAAAGTACCTCTCCCCAGAGGCCACCTAACCTTTAACACTGGTTCATAGCCTTCTTGACCTTTCTCGTGACCTTCTGGTTCACAGCTTTTTTGACTTTACTCCTAACCTTACTTTATATGGTCTTACTTCATATTTTATAATACGGGTTTTTCATGGTCCAGACAGCCTTCTATTGCTTCCATATTCCTCCTTTATAAATGATACTATACTGAACATCTATGTACCTTGTATACTATTCCTGCTTTCTGTATATATTCCCTTTCCACTCTCCTACAGTTTTCCTGCTGTCAGAGGAGAAGAGTGAGGTGTTTGGTTATTCCCACCCTGAGTAGTCTGGGGGCTTTTCTACGCTATATTTTCACATAGGGCGCCTTTGGGGTTTTTGTTTTGTTTTGTTTTGGTTTGGTTTGGTTTGGTTTTGGTCTTGTTTGGTTTTGGTGAGAGCTTTATTGAGATATAGTTCATGTATCATATAGTCCATTTAAAGTGCACAATTCCATGGTTTTTTTCTGTGCCATCATTGCCAATCTTAGAACACTTTCATCACCTCAAAAAGAAATGTTGTGCCCTTCAAGTATCACCTACCAATCCTAACCAGCCCTGAGCAACCATTAATCTACCTTTGTGTACAAAATGCTCATTCCTGACATTTCATATACATGGAATCATACAATAGGTGGTTGTTTTTTGTTTTTTGTGGTTTTTTTTTGTCTCTGGCTTCTTTCATTTAGAGGGTTTTTAAAGGTTCACCCATGTTGTGCCATTTCTCAGTCTTGTTCCATTGGAACAAGATTCCAGTTGTGTAGATTCCATTAATAAGATTCCATTGTGTAGATACACCACATTTTGTTTATCCATTCACAGTGGACAGTTGGATTGTTTACAACTAGCGATTCCACACCTATACCTAGGAGTGAAATCACTGGGTCAAATGGTAACCCTGTGTTTAACTTGTTGAGGAACTGCCAGACTTTTCCAAAGCAGCTGCACCATTTTCCATTCTCACCTGTAATGTTTGAGGATTCTGATGTCTCCACATTCTTATCAACACTTGCTATTTACTGACTTTTTGATTATAGCCACCCCAGTTTGTGTGAAAGTGGAACCTCTTTGTGATTTTGATTTGCATTTCCCTAATGACTAATGGTGTTGAGCATCTTTTCATGTGCTTATTGACCATTGTGTATCTTCTTTGAATAAATGTGTATTTGGATCCTCCTTCCATTTTTAATTGGATTCTGTCTTTTTATTGTTGAGCTATAAGAGTTCTTTTTTTTTCTTTTAAGATTTTCTTTTTAAGCAATCTCTACACCTAACGTGGAACTCGAACTCACAACCCTGAGATCAAGAGTCTCATGCTTTATCACCTAACCAGCCAGGATCCCCAGGGATTCTTTATATATTCTAGATATAAGGTCCTTATCAGACACATGGTTTACAAGTATTTGCTTTTATTCTCTGGATTGTGTTTTCACTTTCTTGATAGTATCCTTTGAAGCATAAAAGTTTTTAATTTTGATGAAGTCCAATTTATTTTTTCTTTTATTGCTTGTGCTTTTGGTGTCATACTTAAGAATTCGTGGACAAATTCAAGGTCATGGAGACTTTAGTCCTCTATTTTCCTGTAAGAGTTTTCTAGTTTGGGCTCTTGCATTTAAGTTTTTGATCCATAAGTTAATTTTTATATATAGGGTAATGCAGGGGTTCAACTTCTTTTTCTTTTCTTTCTTTTGCATCTGCTACCCAGCTGTCTTAGTACCATTCTTGAAAAAACCATTCTTTCCCTTTATCAAAAATCAATTCAGGGGCGCCTGGGTGGCGCAGTCGGTTAAGCGTCCGACTTCAGCCAGGTCACGATCTCGCGGTCCGGGAGTTCGAGCCCCGCGTCGGGCTCTGGGCTGATGGCTCGGAGCCTGGAGCCCGTTTCCGATTCTGTGTCTCCCTCTCTCTCTGCCCCTCCCCCGTTCATCCTCTGTCTCTCTCTGTCCCAAAAATAAATAAACGTTGAAAAAAAAATTAAAAAAAAAAAAAAAGAAAAGAAAAAAAATCATCATAGATGTATTTGCCTCAATTCTATTCCATTCATCTATGTCTATTTTTATATTACTACCACAATGTATTGATGAGTGTTGTTTTATAGTAAGTGAAATTGGGATGTGTGAGTCTTCCAACTTTATTATTCTTTTTCAAGATTGTTTTGGCTATTCTGGGCCCCTTACAATTCAATGTGAATTTTAGGATTAGCTGGTAAATTACTGCAAAGAAGCCACCAGGGATTCTGATACAGATGTGCTGAATCTGTAGATCACTTTGGAGATTGCCATTATTCTCCTGATCCATGAACATGGGATGTTTTCCACTTATTTAGATGTTTAATTTTTCTTAACAATGTTTGATAGTGTTAAGAATGTAAGAAAGAAAGAAAGAAAGAAAGAGAAAGAAGGAAAGAAAGAAGGAAAGAAAAGGAGGGGGGTGCCTGAGTGCCTCAGTCAGTTAAGCGTCCAACTTTGGCTCAGGTCATGATCTCACGACTCATGGGTTGGAGCCCCATGTTGGGCTCTGTGCTGACAGCTCAGAGCCTGGAGCCTGCTTTGGATTCTGTGTCTGTCTCTCTCCGTCCCTCCCACACTCATGTTCTGCTTTCTCTCTCTCTCTCTCTCTCAAAAATAAACATTAAAAAAAAAAAAAAGACTGTGCGATTTACACTTCATGTTTTAAATCTATACCTAAGTATGTTATTCTTTTTGCACATGGAATTGTTTTCTTAATTTCATTCTTGGATCATACATCTCTGTATTTTTAATGCTTGGGTTTTATCCGTGCTTTGTTCCCCAAACACTAACCAAACATGCCTTATGATTCTGGCATTGTTCTGGTGTCTGGGAATTCAGGGATGAACAATGACACTGGAATGTGAGTTTCTTGAGGCAGAGACTGGTCTCCTGTTCCCTGAAGTGAATTCACCAGTCTGACCTCATGCCCTTGGTTTTGTTTCAGGGTTTTTTGGAGGAGACCTGCCTCTTTTATGGACATTACACCATTGATGGGGTGAAATTTCAGAACTTCACCTATGATCTGCCCCTGGCTTATTTGTTAAGCACGATTGCCTACCTGGCCCTGAGTCTTCTTTGGATAGTGAAAAGGTAAAATTTATCTCTTCATTGTGTTCTTTTTGCATTACCTTTGATGGCTGGGGTTTATTGGAGGTCTGTGGACTCTTGGAGCCATTGCCCAAAGGATGAGCAGAGGCCAGGAGTAGGATTTGGGAAGAAAGGTCCATGAGTCTTTTGCAGGCTGGGGAGGCCTGGAGGAAATGGAAGCAAAATTTGGGAGCTGGAGCAGAAGCCTGGGGTGCTTCAGTCAGTCATAATTACACACATTGGCCAGCACCATAATGTAACCTTACCTTGGATCTGGTGTGGATGCTAATCAGGTCTCTACTGGGTTGCAAGTGTTAGAGACCCTACTCTGATTAACTGCGGTAAAGGGGAACTGAGTGGCTCAGCGAACCAAGGTAGGGAGGAAGCTCCAAATTATAGGAGGTAAAGATATAGGTATGTCTTCTAAACAACCAAAAGCAAGGGCTCCTTCCTCTCTGATTCTCCTGGTGGCAGCTTCCTTACATAGACTCTCAGTCACAGGTTCAGAAATCCTTTTGAAGAGACTCATTGATTCTGCTTCATTCAGGTATCCAAACCCGACCCTTCAACTAAGGTCAGCAGGTCAAGGTCATAGGAGAACGTCTCATTTTCCATGGTAGACCAATGGTTCAGTGGGAGATGCCAATTCCCAAGACATGAATAGCAAGGAATATTAATTACTTTAATTACTAACAAACGACTGTCCTAAAAAGTACCAACAGCCAAACAATAGGAGTTGTATATCTTTCTTACATGAAGTTCTGAATAGAGACACAGGTTACTGTGGTAGACTCCTTCTCAGTCATTCTGGGATTCAAGTTTGCCAAACTTCAGCCATTTTCAGCATTGGCTAAAAAGGCAGGAAGGGAAAACAAACGTGGAGGAGTATCACATGGGAGGTGTTTATAGGCTAGGCCTGGAAGTGATGCACATCGTTCACATTCCATTAGTTATAGACCAAAGATAACTGTGGGGGAGGCTGGGAGATGTCCCTGGCTGGCAGCTGTTTTCTAGCACTAATATAATACTATAGGAGAACCGCAAGTTTTTTTTTTTTTAATTTTTTTTTTTAACGTTTATTTATTTTTGAGACAGAGAGAGACAGAGCATGAATGGGGGAGGGTCACAGAGAGAGGGAGACACAGAATCTGAAACAGGCTCCAGGCTCTGAGCTGTCAGCACAGAGCCCGACGTGGGGCTCGAACCCACGGACCGTGAGATCATGACCTGAGCCGAAGTCAGACGCTTAACCGACCGAGCCACCCAGGCGCCCCAGAACCGCAAGTTTTTAATGGACAGCTTGCTCGCTCTGCCCCAACGATGTTGGTCGGCAGGCAAGGTTATGGGTGGGCACCTCTCTTACCCGCTTCACTGTCTACATGAGAGCATAGGTGCTATAAGCCATGGGGCTCTGAAGCTCCTTATCACAGGCATAGAAGGGACCAGGATGTTGAGGACTGAGTTGCCCTCCACAGAGACTAGGATTTATCACCACAGAAAAAGCCCCAGAGACTAGCTGGGCACTCATATCCTGTGTTGGCATCTATGAGATGAAAATTAAGTGCTGTGTGTCCATCGCCCACTCAAATGGGCAGCATACTGATGCAAAAAAGCAGTGGCTCGTTTTGAGAGCAGAGAGATGCATGGTAGAGAAATGTTAGTTGATTGGGGTCTGGCTTTGCTACTCTATGATTATGGCAGGAACAGATCCAAGTTTTATGGGCCTGCGGTTTAGACAGTTTGGAGGGGCCCTCTTTAAGATGAAGAATACAAAAAGGTCTTGTGTAAAGTCTGAAAAAATAAACACAACAGGGCCATATGAACACATTGCTGGAGGCTCTCCCAGGACCTTGGAAGGAGTCCTGGAGAAGATTTAAGCTTTATTAGCCGAATAGTGACTCCACCTTCAGACCTTGCCCAAGCTCCTCACCTCAGGGCTCTGATTGCTTCCTGAGGAAGACTGGAGGGAGGCCTGGGTGTGATGTCATGGGGAAAGTCTATCCCAGGAGGAGGAAGTGCTATTAACAGCAAAGAGCCTGGACTTCGGGGTCCAGAGACCAAGGTTCAAACACCCCTTCACCTCTGTGAGCCTCATTTTCTTCCCCTGTGAAATGGAAGATTAACTGAAACAAGGCAGGTAAAGGACTTAGTACTGGCACCTTCCAGACATTTATTGAATTAAAATTACCATCGTTGTCACCGTCAAATTAGCCCCAGTTCTTGCCCTCACTCTCTGGATCTAGGGAAATAATTTTTCCCATCTCTGTATCTCTGCTTTCTCATCTGTAAAATGTAGTTTTGGTCTAAATCATAGGGTTTCAACTGGGATAGGACCTCAGAATCCCCATGGAGCTTGCTAAAATAACGTATTTCTGGACCCCACGTGGGATCTCCTGAATTAGGAATCTCAGAGTGTGAGGCCTCCTGGGCGTCTGCATTTTGGAAGAGCACCCCAGGTGGTTCTGATATACAATTTTTGCTGTGACCTTTTGGCAGAATGACTGATAACTGTAATTTCCTTATACTTCAGCTGTCTTTACAACTCACTAGCAAATCCTAAAAATATCCTGTTGCCTCTACACAGTCTGTGGCATTCGATGTTTTCGTATCATCAAAGGCTGGGGTGTATTTTTTCCAGGAAGGCATTTGAATGAATTAAAATTGTGAAATGTGCCACCAGGTGGCATCTGACCTAAATAGGTGCTCACTAAATATTTGGCTATTTTACCATTTAAGTCATTTATACATTGATTTATCCATCAATTATATTTGGTCATATTATGGTCCAGGCATTCCAGATATAAAAATGGCCAGATAGCCAGGGTACTTGCCCTCAAGGAATTTAAAATTTAGTCAGGTTGGGGTGCCTGTGTGGCTCAGTCAGTTAAGCGTCCGACTTTGGCTCAGGTCATGATCTCGTGGTTTGTGAGTTCAAGCTCCAGATTGGGCTCTCTGCTCTCAGCACAGAGCCCGCTTCAGATTCTGTCTCCCTCTCTCTCTGCCCCTCCCCTGCTCATGCTGTCTCTCTCAAAAAATAAGTAAACATTAAAATTTTTTTTAATTGAGTCAGGTTAAGGGGCTGCAAGATGATTGCAGATTAGGTTCATTGCCTTGAAGAAAATAGACTAATTTGAAGTGGGGGTCACAACTTTAGATGGGGCAGTGAGGAATCTTTGCAAGGGATATTTGAGCTGAAACCTGAAGGATGCAAAAGGAGCAGCCTTGGGAAGAGGCAGGGGAAGAACTGTCCCAAGAGTGGGTAGAGGGTCCTGTAAGTACAAAGGCCCTGGGGCCGGAGAAATTTGTGTGTTTATAGAAAGGAAACAAAGCCATGGTAGTTACAGCAGAATGGCCGTATGGGAGGTAGGATGGCACAGTGCAGGATCTCGAGGCTGTGTTAAAGAGTTTAGATTTATTCCAGCTGTGAGAAAAGCCACTGGGCAGATGACATAATTGTCAACAAGCTACCTGTTTAACTGCCACTCATATTTAGAATGGTCCAGAACGTGTCCATGTCAAAATGAGTGGAAAATGCAGCCATGCATTTTTTTTTAAATTGTAAACAAAGGCAATCGGTGGGCCTGTATGCTGTTCTTCAAAGAAGGGGAATCATGTCTTGGGCTCAGGTCAGTGGAAGGGTTCAAAATCAACCTGATCCGGAGCGAGGAGCACTTTCAGAGTTACTGCAACAAGATCTTTGCTGGCTGGGACTTCTGCATCACCAACCGTAGCATGGCGGACCTGAAGCACAGCAGCCTGCGGTATGAGCTCCGGGTGAGTGCTGCTGGCTTTTCCCTGGGCGGGTTCCTTGCCAGCAAAGTCGCGCCTTGGAGAGCGGGGGTTGTAGCTTGCAGAGCAGCTGGGTCGGGGCCAGGCTGTCTTCAGTACTCAGCAGGTTTCCCCAGTGTTGGTTTCAAGAGCTTTCCACGGAGGGTGCCCCTGGGTGGTTCAGTCGGGTAAGTGTTCGACTTCCGCTCAGGTCATGATTTCATAGTGTGTGAGTTCAAGCCCCACATCGGACTCTGCATTGGTAGTGCAGAGCCTGCTTGGGATTCTCTCTGTCTCTCTCTCTGTCTCTCTGCCCCTTCCCCACTTGTGCTCTGTCTCAAAATTAATAAATAAACTTAAAAAAAAAAAAAAAAGAGCTTTCCACAGAGATCCCCTTACCCTACGCATGGAGCTGATGGACTGGGGATTGGAGGAGATGTGGGGACATGATGGTGGGTGGGAGGGGAGAGTATCTTCCCTCCTTCCCCACCACCTCATGCTGTTATTTTTCACCTGTTGAGAATCTGTCATGCATCACTTATACCAGGAGAAGCAACTAAGGGGGGAGGCCACAACGATAAGGTGGAGTGGAGAATACAAAAAAGTACAAACGAATTTCAAGATTCATAAGGGGAGAAAGAGGAACAAATAGTATCTTGACCAAACCTACCAAAAAAAAAGAGGAGGGGACAATTATATCAAAACCATAATAGGGGCGCCTGGGTGGCGCAGTCGGTTAAGCGTCCGACTTCAGCCAGGTCACGATCTCGCGGTCCGTGAGTTCGAGCCCCGCGTCGGGCTCTGGGCTGATAGCTCAGAGCCTGGAGCCTGTTTCCGATTCTGTGTCTCCCTCTCTCTCTGCCCCTCCCCCGTTCATGCTATGTCTCTCTGTCCCAAAAATAAATAAACGTTGAAAAAAAAAATTTTCTTAAAAACCATAATAAAGTAAGATGGAAGGAATCAAATTAAATGTATTATCTGTTTAAATTTTTTTTTTTCAACGTTTATTTATTTTTGGGACAGAGAGAGACAGAGCATGAACGGGGGAGGGGCAGAGAGAGAGGGAGACACAGAATCGGAAACAGGCTCCAGGCTCTGAGCCATCAGCCCAGAGCCTGACGCGGGGCTCGAACTCACGGACCGCGAGATCGTGACCTGGCTGAAGTCGGACGCTTAACCGACTGCGCCACCCAGGCGCCCCAAAATGTATTATCTGTTTAAAGAAACGGCACAGGGTACCTGGCTGGCTCAGTCAAGTAAGCGTCCAACTTCGGCTCAGGTCGTGATCTTGCAGTTCATGAGTTCAGCCCCACATCAGGCTTGTTGCTGTCAGTCTGTCAGCACAGAGCCTGCCTTGGATCCTTTGCCCTCCTCTCTTTCTGCCCCTCCCCCGCTCACGCTCCCTCCCTCCCTCCCTCTCCCTCTCTCTCTGTCTTTCAAAAAATAAATAAAACATTAAAAAAAATTTAAAGGAATGGCACATACTGCATGTAAGTAATGTCACGAATAGGTTATGCTTCCGTTTTCACATTTATTGTGGAGTCTAACTGTTGCCTTAAATAGGAGGCTCTACCTTGACTTAGGTCTTTAGTAGACACGAAGACTAGTTGAGCTTGGTCTGGGAGGATACCTGGGGGGAGATGAATGCTTAAGGAAGGTCTTATAGATGGCTGGATAGGGCACGACGGTGAATCACATGTTCAACCCCTGAATATCGCTTCACCTAGTGCTCACAGATGAGTTTTCTTTGGCCCTCAGGCAGATCTGGAGGAAGAAAGAATACGGCAGAAGATAGCAGAGAGGACCTCGGAAGAAACAATACGGATTTACTCTTTGAGACTGTTTTTGAACTGCATTGTTCTGGCTGTTTTAGCTGCATGCTTTTATGCAATTTATAGAGCAACGATATTCTCACAAGAGCACATGAAAAAAGTGAGTACTCTGTGAAAGTCAGTTTAACTTTTGCTTTGGCTGGACATTTTGTAGGCCAAGTGCATTGTCTGAAGTGGATATAAATTTGGCTGATATGACAGAGAACTGGAAAATCAGAGGTGACCAATTTCCACTTTGATTTTGTTTTATTTATTTATGTATTGTTTTAAAAGTAGGCTTCACTCCCAGTGGGGAGCCCATTGTGGCGCTTGAACTCACAACCCTGAAATCAAGACCTGAGCCGAGATCAAAAGTTGGACACTAAACTGACTGAGCCGCCCAGGAGCCCACAATTTCCACTTTTAATAAAAATACAAAAGCATCCAAAAAGAGTGTTTGGAATTCCTCCTGGAATCCACAGGATTCAAAATTCAGGCTTGCCTGCCTAGATTTAATCGCCAACTCCACTACTTACTAGCTGGGGCCCCACTTTACCTAAAATAGCAGTTGTTTTAGGGACGCCTGGATGACTCAGTCGGTTAAGCGTCCGACTTTGGCTCAGATCATGATGTCGCGCTCTGTGAGTTCGAGCCCCGCATTGGGCTCTGTGCTCACAGCTCAGAGCCTGGAGCCTGCTTCGTTCGGATTCTGTGTCTCCTTCTCTCTCTGCCTCTCCCCCACGTGTACTCTGTCTCTCTCTCTCAAAAATAAATAAAACATTTAAAAAAGTTTAATAGCAGTGGTTTAAAAAAGCCAAGTTCGGGGGCACCTGGGTGGCACAGTCGGTTAAGCGTCCGACTTCAGCCAGGTCACGCTCTCGCGGTCCGTGAGTTCAAGCCCCGCGTCAGGCTCTGGGCTGATGGCTCGGAGCCTGGAGCCTGTTTCCGATTCTGTGTCTCCCTCTCTCTCTACCCCTCCCCCGTTCATGCTCTGTCTCTCTCTGTCCCAAAATAAATAAAAAACGTTGAAAAAAAATTAAAAAAAAAAAATTAAAAAGCCAAGTTCGTCTGGTGGCTCTACTTCATGAAATCAATCATCGGGGTCCCAGGTTCATTCCTGTTGTGACCCTGCCATTCTTAGGATGCGTTCTCTTCTATGTGGTACGAGACAGTGGAGCACATTCACGTTCTAACCAATGGGAAGGGGTCGGGGAAGGCGCACCCTTTCCTTCAAGGGCAAGACCTAGTGCTTGTACTTAAAACTTCCAGTCACATCCCTGATGGCTGTACCTAGCTATAAGGGAGGCCAGGAAACATAGTTTTATCCCAGATAGCCACATATGTGACCAATTAGTCTATTACTCTGAAAGGAGGGACTTGCTAGTCCAAATCAATTTCTACTATGGCCTTAATAATACTTTAAATTGCCCATTAATACAGATTCCATGGATTTTTTCTTTCCTTTTTTTTTAATGTTTATTTATTTATTTTGTGGGGGAGAGAGAGATATACCATGAGCAGGGGAGGAGCAGAGAGAGAGAGAGGGAGAGAGAGAATCCCAAGCAGGCTCTGCACTCAGCATAGAGCACGACTTGAGGCTCGATCTCACAACCATGAGATCGTGACCTGAGCCAAAATCAAGAGTCAGATGCTTAACTGACTGAGCCACCCAGGCACCCCATCCATGGATTTCTTTCAATACTTGACCTTAATCCAATAGAGCTAATTTTTCTTCCTGAGGTGCTAGAGCATAGTTCCTCTATTTGAACACCTGAGGAAGGAAATGGCTTATGTTTATGGGCCATGTTGAATGACATATATGTTTTCTTCTGTTTGTTTTCTAAATATGTATACTTGAGCACTTTTTTGTTTGTTTCTTGCAGTTTTATTGAAATATAATTGACATATAGCATATAAGGTGTTCAGCATAATGACTTGACTACGTCAGAGTTAAGTACTTTCAAGGTCGATTCATCTGGGTGCAAACTTCCCTTTGTTATCTTCACAGGAAATTGACAAGATGGTTTTTGGAGAGAACCTTTTGATATTGTACCTGCCTTCTATTGTGATCACGCTGGCCAATTTTATCACCCCAATGATCTTTGCCAAAATCATCCACTATGAGGATTATTCCCCAGGCTTTGAGATCCGGCTGACAATCCTTAGGTAATGCCTAGACATGCCAAGCAGATCACCACTTGCCTGCTTTCTTGCTCATGGCAGACATTGCTGATCAATTGTGGCACCTTTTCCTGCTGAGCCAAGAGGCCTCTACAGCCTTCAGACAGCCCCTGTGAATGAATCGGAGTGTGCCCATGCAGTGAAATCTCTTTGACTTAAGCATGTACTCAGTGGTACTATATTTTTTGTACATGTGTTAGCATATCAGCAGCCGAGGGCATGAGGTGGGGGCCCTGGGAGGCGGTGTTGCTCGGAAGATGTTAGAAATGACAAGTGTTTACCAGCAGGGGAGTGAGGGAATGAGAGAGAGAGAGAGAAGGGGTAAAATGTATCTTATTGGAGCTGTTGGCAGCTGGGGCTCAGTCCTACTGGACAACTGGGAGTTTGGGTAGGAAAGCTCTTAAGAGTGTTCCCACCCAACAAGGTACTCATCCTGGACTTCCTAAAGGTGGCTGGCTCCCGGAGGCATGAATTCCCTCACACTGTCACCTCACTATCCGGTGTAAGGGCCTTGGGAGGAGAGGGGAGGAGAGTCACAGGGGTTTATTGCACGAACCTGCCTGAGGCATCTACTGGTATAGTGAGTACCAAGAAAATGTGGCTAAGTCACTGACCAGATGTGTTTCAGCTGACTTCTTATAACTTGTTGTAATGTCTCTCTTCATTCTTAATAAATGTTCAGTTTCCTAGAAAAAAGAAAGAAAGGACAGCTGTAAAGCAGGGCCTGGGGAGCTAACACAAATGAGCTGAAGAGAACCAGGTGGGGACAGTGTGAAATAGAGCATTTCATACCTCAGAGGGCATTTGCTTCTTAAAAACAAATCTTTTTTTTTTTTTTTTTAATGTTTATTCATTTTTGAGAGAGAGACAGAGCATAAGCAGGGGAGGGGCAGAGAGAGAGGGGGAGACAGAGAATCCCAAGCAGGCTCCAGACTCTGAGCTGTTAGCACTGAGACCGACGCGGGGCTCGAACTCACAAACTGTGAGATCATGACCTGGGCTGAAGTCGGATGCCCAACCGCCTGAGCCACCCAGGCGCCCCCAAAACTTTTACAGAACAAAAGGTATAATGAACCCCCCATATGCCCATCACTTAGTTTCAATCATTACCAACATTTGGCTAATCTTGTTTCACCTGTCCCGCTCCCCAACTTTTGCTGGATTATTCTGCCCAAATCTTATTTCACCTTTTTTTTTTCTTCCTTAACATACTATCATCATACCTAATAAAATCAAGCCAGTTACCTGATGAAGTTGCAAATGGCTTTCTAGGATTGTTTTGTTCAAACCAGGATCCAAACAGGATCCACATGCTACGTTTGGTTGTTATGTCTCTTAAGCCCCCTTTATTCTTTTAAGAATTCCCCTTCCCCTTCTTTATGCCATTGATTTGGGTGGACACTGGGCATTTGTCCCGTAGAACATCGCCTAGTGTGGATTTAGTTCATTGTTTCTTCGTGGTGTATTGTATCCTCCTGTTGCCTACAGTTGCTCTGAACTGTGTCAAATCTGACTTTTCATTAGATTCCGTTTTTAGTGGTGGGCCCATCCCCAGTGGTGCTGGGTACTCACATTCTGCCAGGAGGGACACAACGTCAGGTGGCAGGCTATGTATCCAGAAGAGTGCTTTGCTCCCCCCTCCTAACTTTTTCATATTTCTATTTTTTTTACAAGCAAACAATAGAAAAGCATCTTTAAAAAAGATTGGCCCACTCTGTCCTCCTGTCTTTGTTTATTTGTGAGAGAAAGAATGCATGAGAGGTGCAGAGAGATGCATGCAGAGAGAGAGGGAGACAGAGAATCCCAAGCAGGCTCCACACTGTCAGCGCAGAACTTGACATGGGGCTTGAACTCATAAACCTTGAGATCATGACCCGAGCCAAATTCAAGAGTCGGACGCTGAACCAGTTGAGCCACCCAGGCGCCCCTGCCCTCCTGTCTTGAATCCTGCTTCCCCCAGGCAGCTCTCATCTGCATGGTTGCCATTGTCCATCTGCCTGTTTTGTATTCTTCCAGTAATAGGATCCTATCTAAGTGACACTCTGTAACATGCTTTTTCCACTCCCCAATATACCAGACATCTCTCAAAGCTTCTACTTAGAAGACACAATTAGTTCCCTTCAGGAATGTGTAATGTTCTGTAGTGTGGCCGCATCATCATGGATGCAGGAATTCCCAGCTTTTTGATCTCCACCCCCCCCCCCGCCATTTAAAAAATTGTAGCAAATTACATACACAGCATGAAATTTCCCATTTTAGATATTTTTAAGTGTACAATTCAGTGGCATTAAGTACATTCCCAGTGTTGCTACCAGCACTACTATCCTTTTCCAGAACGTTCTCATAATCCCAAACAGAAACTCTCTAATATTTCTAGATTTGCTTTGAAGCTTTTCCACTCGTAGCTTCAGTTCCAAGGAGCCGGCCTGCCCTGAGGCCTCCTCGTCCTGTACCCTCCCCTCCCTCTTTTCCCTGCAGGTGTGTGTTCATGCGCCTGGCCACCATCTGTGTGCTGGTATTCACCCTGGGCTCCAAGATTACATCCTGTGATAACTACTCCTGTGAGCTCTGTGGCTACAACCAGAAACTCTACCCGGTGAGGCTGCAGGGATGCGGGTGTCCTACAGGGTGGGTCATCCTGGGGTGACAGGCTCAAGGTTAAGAGAACAGCCCTCAAACCTCTGGGTTTGAATCCCAGATTGGCCCACTTTCCTGCTGTATGGCACAGTCCGACACAGGAGACACTTCTATAGGCTTGAAAACCAAAGTCTGTGCTGGAGCTCAGAGGAGCATCTGCTGGTGGCCTCCAGAGGTAGCAGGATCTGTGGGCAAAAAGGGCTCTGGAAGGAATCTGAGAACCTGGCACTCTCTCTCTCTCTTTTTTTTTTTACGATTTTATTTTTAAGTAACCACTCCACCCAGTATGCAGCTTGAACCCACAACCCCGAGATCCAGAGTGCATGCCCTACCAACCGAGCCAGCCAGGAGCCCCAAGGGCCTCATTTTCTCTTGATCTCTTTGGTTCCAGTGCTGGGAGACCCAAGTTGGACAGGAAATGTACAAGCTGATGATCTTCGACCTCATCATCATCTTGGCCGTGACGCTTTTTGTGGATTTTCCTAGAAAGTAAGCGTGAGGGATACCCCTCTTATTTCCTCTACCCCTCCGACCCCCTCCCGAGTCCTCGCTGGAGGCTCCCACCACAGCTGCTTCACAGAGTGCTGACAGAAATCACCAACAACCATCTGGTGACTTTTAACTTGCTCTGGGCCATTGACCTCATGGTCCATTAGGTGCCCCCTTGAAAGGCAGCATAAACAGAAATGGTGCTGCTTTCCATGGGGCTTCCGTGGAGGTGGCTTCCAGCCATTAGCACAGCCACTGTCAGGGGAGACCTGGGTTCATCCCCCAGGACTGCCACTTGCTGGTCATGTGACCTTGGGCAAATTATTTAAGCTCTGTGCCTCTTTTCCCGCCTGCGAAATGGGTATGGTAGCATTAGCCACTTGACTGCACCGTCGTGAGGATCACATGAGAAAACGCAGAGATAAGTACTGAGCACTGAAGAAAATACTATCAACACATGATCGCCATTATTTTAAAAAATTTAAAAAAATTTTTTCTTAATGTTTATTTGAGAGAGAGAAAGAGAGCATGAGCAGGGGAGGGGCAGAGAGAGAGGGAGACACAGAATCCAAAGCAGGCTCCAGGCTCTGAGCTGTCAGCACAGAGCCCGATGTGAGTCGTGAACTCATGAGCCTTGAGATCATGACCTGAGCTGAAGGTGGACACTCAACAGACTGAACCACCCAGGTGCCCCACATGATCACCATTATTTTGTCATCATATTATTATTGGCATCTCCTTGAGCCTTAAGTGAAACTGTTTACTTAACCACTTTTTTTTACCCAGGTGTACAAATTATTCAGGCATGTCAGAAGTCCAGTAAGCCCTTCAAAACCAACCTTAAAAAAGAAAGTGTTCTTTTAAAAACCTACACAAATATGACATGAATATGTGCTTATTTAAAAATGTTAAATATTTAGTATTTAAATAAATACAGAAGTCCAGAGAATAGTGAGACTTCTCTTTTGTTACCGTCCCCTTAACTCCCCAGTCCTACCTTATTTCTCAGACGTGGCCATTGGGGTAGATCCAGCAGTCCTGGGGCATCTGGGTGGCTCAGTTAAGCATCTAACTCTCGATTTTGGCTCAGGCCATGATCTCATGGTTCATGAGATCCAGCCCTGTGTCCAGCTCCATGCTAACAGCGTGAAGCCTGCTTGGGATTCTCTCTCTCCCTCTCCCCCTCTCCCCTACCCATACATGTGCATTCCCTCTCCGTCTCCCTCTCTCAAAAAAATAAATAAATAAAAACAAAGACACATTTACATAACTACATGTATAAGTAAACACACAGTCTTGCTAGAAGTGTTCTTTTTCCGCCTTTAAATGGGATCATGGTACATCTGCATTGGTCTGCAGCTTACTGGTTTTCCTCCCTTGCACACACAAAATATCATGAATAACTTTCCAGTCAGGACACATGGATTTTCCTTGTTCATTTTAAGGACTGTATAATGTTCCACTGTGTCTGTGGCATATAGTTTGTCAATGTAGCCCCTACTGATGGTCATTTAGGATGTTTCTAGTATTTAAAAAAATTTTTTTTAATGCTTGTTGTATTTTTGAGAGAGAGAAAGAGAGAGGGAGAGAGAACATGAGCAGGGGAGGAGCAGAGAGAGAGAGAGGAAGACACAGAATCTGAAACAGGCTCCAGGCTCTGAGCTGTCAGCACAGAGCCTGATGCAGGGCTTGAACTCATGAATCATGAGATTGTGACCTGAGCCGAAGTCAGTGCTTAACTGACTGAGCCACACAGGTGCCCCTGTTTCCAGTATTTTTGCTAACACGTGGCAATCCGCAGTGAACAACTATGTGTGTTAGTCACAGGCCCCTGCTTCTGGGGTTTCCGTGGGAAGATTGTAGGATTCCAGGAAGCAGTTATGCTAGGTGGTAGGATTCTCATAAGCCATTTTCTGTGTGAATGCACATTACTTTTTGAGCCAAGTGGCAAGCCAGAACACAGAGACTGCCATTAATGGTCACCACAACCTGGTGCGGTAGGTTGTGTTATAATTCCCCTACGTTCCATATGAGGAAACGAATCTCATCTAACCTTATCTGTCTGGTAAACTGTAGATCTGAGATTCAGACTCTGGTCTCAATGATTCCAGAGTTCACGGTCTTCTGCATCTAAACATATGACTAACCAGTTTCCATGGGAAATGTATGTGGAAATAGCCGTGATTTGGGGGACGTGGTTCTGTGGCCTTGGCAGGGTACTGGCAATCCAGGTGAGAAATTGTCCTGTTTGTTTCCAGGCTCCTGGTGACCTACTGTTCCTCTTGGAAACTGGTTCAGTGCTGGGGACAGCAGGAATTTGCCATTCCTGATAACGTTCTGGGGATTGTTTATGGGCAAACCATTTGCTGGATTGGAGCCTTTTTCTCCCCTCTTCTCCCTGCAATTGCAACCTTGAAACTCATTATCATCTTTTATGTGAAAGAGGTAAGGAGAAGGTTGGGCAGGGGGCTGATATTCTGGACCATTCTTGACCTTTCAAGGCATTCGGCAGTCGTGTGACTGGAGCCTATCCACGTCCCATCAGATGTATCAAAACTACATTCCTTATTTGATACATATTTTTATTCTGGAAAAAAAGACTTTGAATGGATTTCCACATTTTTAGAATTTTGAGAGTCTTAAGATTTTTTTTTTTTTTTTTTTTTTTTGCTCCTGTGATTTAAATGTTGTTTTTGTAGGTAACCATCTAAAAGTTGAGTTGTAATTGATCCATCAGTTGGTAGTGGCACATCTGGTGATGTTTAACAAAGCATTTATTAATTTAAGTTTTGTCATTTTCTGTTTAGATGTTGGAGGCATTGTATTTATTTTCAGGTGTCAGTTATTTGTGTAGCTCCTTGAAGGGCTCACGGGAAGTAAGTATTGTGTCTGAACTAAGTGCTGAATGGATAGAGTGGCCCTGCAGATGACTGACTGATCTGGGCTTCATTACTGAGCCTCTTTTATTATTATTGTTGTTATTATTATTATTGTTATTATTATTATTATTATTATAGAAGTAATAGATGCTCAATATCAAACATTTAAACAATGCAGATATGTATACAGTAACTTTCATCCCTTCTTCCAGAGGTGCCATCTACTAATAAGCCCCACACTTATTAATTACCTATTATGCCAAGCCCTGAGGATTCAGAAATGGAAATAATAATTATAATATTAATATTCATAATGACAGTAATCATAATGATAAGAATACCATGTACTCCCCTGCCCCGCTGAACACTTTCCATAGGCTATCATATAATGCTTATACACATCTTTTGAAGTAGGTACTGACGTTAATCATATTTTATAAATCAGGAAGCTGAAGTTCAGAGAGGTTAAGTAACTGGTCCGAGGTCACATAGCTTATAAGTGACTCCAGGTTTACTTCACTCAAGACCTAAGCTATTTATTTATTTTTTTTTAAATTTTTTTTTTTCAACATTTATTTATTTTTGGGACAGAGAGAGACAGAGCATGAACGGGGGAGGGGCAGAGAGAGAGAGGGAGACACAGAATCGGAAACAGGCTCCAGGCTCTGAGCCATCAGCCCAGAGCCCGACGCGGGGCTCGAACTCGCGGACCGCGAGATCGTGACCTGGCTGAAGTCGGACGCTTAACCGACTGCGCCACCCAGGCGCCCCAAGACCTAAGCTATTTAATCCTTAGGTAAGCAGAGCCTTGAATTGAGCCTACCCAGATGTTTTGGCCGTTGAAGAATGTTCTGATGCTTTCATTTGGAAACTTCAATTGGTTGAAGTAACCGAAGGAGAGGTGGATGTGAGAAAACATACAGGAACTTGTTCCCTTTCCAGAAAATATTGGTTACCCAGTGCTTTCCTGGTGTGTAGCCCAGTAAAGATATGTGGGAGTAACAGAATAGGTCAGGGGCACATGGCTGAGTTCTGACACTACAGGCCTGACCAGCTAGCCACCCCCAAACAGGACACCGGGGGTCCCTAGTACTCTTTGCCGTCTGGCTCAGATGATTTTCTGGCTTCTGCTGAAGTCAGAACGGCTTGCTACTCCCTCCTAGTAATGTATTTTTTAAAAATATTAAGGGGAAATCTTATGCCTATTGCTATACCTTTCACCCCCTTTCCACTTGATATTTCCACAAGTCTTTTTGGCCCTGATGGAAATATTTGTTTTTAATATACAGGAGAAATAAATGCTTTTAAAAAATTCATGTAATGAATTGTATGTTCTCATGGATCCATTTAACACATATTTAAAGTCCTGTAAAGTTTTTTTAAAAACTTAAATGAGATCATACAGCACAGAGTTCTGAAATCTGCCCTTTCATTTCATAGTATTGTCAGGGCAGGACGCAAAGCCCATATCCTTTCTACCGGCTCAGGCTATTCCATTGTGTGGATGCACTTTAACCTTTAAGTGACTCCTGTCATAGCTCTTTCACTGCTTCCAGTTACTCCCTGATATCAGTAACTATAGCAGTAAACATCCATATACGTGAACTTTGGCCCATTTATTCTATTTTCTCATCAAGATGAATTTCCCAGCGTTGGGGTCTGGATTAAACATGTTTCATTTTCATCTGTATTGCTGACTACCCTCTAGAAAAGTGGCATCAGTTTACATTCCACTGGGATGCATGAATGTGCTCATTTATCTTCAAGGAAGCTATGCTCTTACTTTTTTCTCTTTCTTTCTCTCCCCTTAGATAAGTCTTCTTTACACCTGCCGGCCCTCCCCAAGGCAGTTCAGAGCATCCAATTCTAATTTCTTCTTCTTGTTGGTGTTGCTGATAGGGCTGTGTTTGGCAATAATACCTCTGACGATCAGCATGGCACGGTAAATATGATTTTGTTTTCGAGAACATTTCCTTGCTTCTTGACATGTTCCTCTTTTATATTAAAGGGCCCATTGTGTTCTTTATTGGTTTTCCAAATTCATGGCGTTCCACCTGCAGAAGTCAGTAAGTCACTCCTGGTTTAGCCAGGCCCATCGTTGTTTTGGAATCTCTCTCTGGATGCTGGAATGTCTTGGTCCACTTCCAGAACTTTGGCTGGCTGTGTTGCCAGTGTTTTAGAGTACTGGTTGGGTCTGCCCTCCCCCACTCCCTTTTCCTAGGACCTCTCTGCTGGTATCCTTTTGGATTATTTCTTTGTTTCTGATTACAAAAATAATACATCTTCATTATAGAAGAATTTGGAGTATCTTCATTGTGACAGGCACTGGGCTCAGTGCTGGGAGTATGGAGACGATTCAGACATGGCACAAGGAATGTTGAGTCTAGTGTAGAATTTGGTAGGAGCAGAAATGCTTAAGACTAGGGATCAGAAGTTGAGTGTTCAGACCCCAGTGACCCTACTCCTTAAGAGTATAACCATTTATACCAAAGGCCAACAAACATTTTCTGTTAAGAGGAATCCTAAATATTTAGGCTTTGTGGCCATATGGTGTTGGTAGCAACTGTTCAACCCTCCTGTGGCATCACGAAAACAGCTGTAGACAGTATACAAACTAATGGGCATGACTTATTCCAATAAAACTTTACTTATAAAAAACAGATGGTGGGCCACATTTGACACTAGGGCTATAGTTTACCAGTCTCTCTGACTTATATTCTCATGGAATTCCATTTCTTCATCTTTCAGTTAAAATCCTTGAACTTTTCTGTCTCTCAGATTTTATTTTTTAACCAATTTGACTGTATATCTTTATTGTTTTTTATTATAGTAATAGATGTTATGTATAAAAAAACTGTACACAAGGGTGTAAATGAAAGAGAAACAAATTTCCCATTATCCTCCCTTAGTTGCACTCCACCAAGGTAACCACTATGAATATTTTAATATTAATATTTAATATATTAATTATTCAGTATATTAATGTAAATATATTACTTCCAGAAATTCATATGAACACTATTTATTTTTTAAAATATTTTTAATTTAAAATCATTAACATTAGGGGGCGCCTGGGTGGCGCAGTCGGTTAAGCGTCCGACTTCAGCCAGGTCACGATCTCGCGGTCCGTGAGTTTGAGCCCCGCGTCAGGCTCGCGTCAGGCTCTGGGCTGATGGCTCAGAACCTGGAGCCTGTTTCCGATTCTGTGTCTCCCTCTCTCTCTGCCCCTCCCCCGTTCATGCTCTGTCTCTCTCTGTCCCAAAAATAAATAAACGTTGAAAAAAAAAATCATTAACATTAAAAATTAATTAAAGTTAAATTAATTTAAAATTATTAAAATATTAAGTTTTAATTATTTGATATATTAATAAATATATTTATTTCAACCCAAAATTCATATGAACACCATTTATTTTAAAAGATATTTTTAATTTAGGGGCACCTGGGTGGCTCAGTTGGTTGAGCATCTGACTTCAGGTCGGGTCATGATCTCACGGTTCGTGGGTTCCAGCCCCGCATCGGGCTCTGTGGTGACAGCTCAGAGCCTGGAGCCTGCTTCGTTCGGATTCTGTGTCTCCCTCTCTCTCTGCCCCTCCCCTGCTCACACACAGTCTCTCAGAAATAAATAAATGTTAAAAAAAAATTAACAAAATATTTTTAATTTAAAATCATTAAAGTTTTTTAATGATTTTAAATTTTAAAATTAATTTAAAAGTATTAAAATATTAAAATTTAATTGTTTAATGTATTAATAAATATTAATATATTTATTACTTCCAGAAAGTCATATGCACACTATTTTTATTTATTTTTTCCTTTTTTATTTTATTTTATTTATTTTTACTTATTTATTTTTTTTAATATGAAATTTATTGTCAAATTGGTTTCTATACAACACCCAGTGCTCATCCCAACAGGTACCCTCCTCAATACCCATTGCCC
>NW_024412453.1:4686567-4737188 GCF_014898765.1 Herpailurus yagouaroundi
TCTTATGGTTTGGCTCCCTCCCTCTCTAACCTCTTTTTTTTTTTTTTCTTCCCCTCCCCCATGGTCTTCTGTTAAGTTTCTCAGGATCCACATAAGAGTGAAAACATATGGTATCTGTCTTTCTCTGTATGACTTATTTCACTTAGCATAACACTCTCCAATTCCATCCACATTGCTACAAAAGGCCATAATTTATTCTTTCTCATTGCCACATAGTATTCCATTGTGTATATAAACCACAATTTCTTTATCCATTCATCAATTGATGGACATTTAGGCTCTTTCCATAATTTGGCTATTGTTGAGAGTGCTGCTATAAACATTGGGGTACAAGTGCCCTCTGCATCAGCACTCCTGTATCCCTTGGGTAAATTCCCAGCAGTGTTATTGCTGGATCATAGGGTGGATCTATTTTTAATTTTTTGAGGAACCTCCACACTGCTTTCCAGAGTGGCTGCACCAGTTTGCATTCCCACCACCAGTGCAAGAGGGTTCCCGTTTCTCCACATCCCCTCCAGCATCTATAGTCTCCTGATTTGTTCATTTTGGCCACTCTGACTGGCGTGAGGTGATATCTGAGTGTGGTTTTGATTTGTATTTCCCTGATGAGGAGCGACGTTGAGCATCTTTTCATGTGCCTGTTGGCCATCCGGATGTCTTCTTTAGGGAAGTGTCTATTCATGTTTTCTGCCCATTTCTTCACTGGATTATTTGTTTTTCGGGTGTGGAGTTTGGTGAGTTCTTTATAGATTTTGGATACTAGCCCTTTGTCCGATATGTCATTGCAAACATCTTTTCCCATTCCGTCGGTTGCCTTTTAGTTTTGTTGGTTGTTTCCTTTGCAGTGAAAAAGATTTTTATCTTCATGAGGTCCCAGTAGTTCATTTTTGCTTTTAATTCCCTTGCCTTTGGGGATGTGTCAAGTAAGAAATTGCTGCAGCTGAGGTCAGAGAGGTTTTTCCCTGCTTTCTCCTCTAAGGTTTTAATGGTTTCCTGTCTCACATTCAGGTCCTTTATCTATTTTGAGTTTATTTTTGTGAATGGTGTAAGGAGGTGGTCTAGTTTCATCCTTCTGCATGTTGCTGTCCAGTTCTACCAGCACCATTTGTTGAAGAGACTGTCTTTTTTTCCACTGGATATCCTTTCCTGCTTTGTCAAAGGTTAGTTGGCCATACTTTTGTGGGTCTAATTCTGGGGTTTCTATTCTATTCCATTGGTCTATGTGTCTGTTTTTGTGCCAGTACCATGCTGTTTTGATGATTACAGCTTTATAGTAGAGGCTAAAATCTGGGATTGTGATGCCTCCCGCTTCGGTCTTCTTCAAAATTACTTTGGCTATTGGGGGTCTTTTGTGGTTCCATACAAATTTTAGGATTGTTTGTTCTAGCTTCGAGAAGAATGCTAGTGCAATTTTGATTGGGATTGCATTGAATGTGTAGATAGCTTTGGGTAGTATTGACATTTTAAAAATATTTATTCTTCCAATCCATGAGCACGGAATGTTTTTCTATTTCTTTATATCTTCAATTTCCTTCATAAGCTTTCTATAGTTTTCAGCTTACAGATCTTTTACATCTTTGGTTAGGTTTATTCCTAGGTATTTTATGATTCTTGGTGCAATTGTGAATGGGTCCGTTTCTTTATTTGTCTTCCTGTTGCTTCATTATTAGCGTATAAGAATGCAACTGATTTCTGTACATTGATTTTGTATCCTGCGACTTTGCTGAATTCATGTGTCAGTTCTAGCAGACTTTTGGTGGAGTCTGTCGGGTTTTCCATGTATAATATCATATCATCTGCAAAAAGTCAAAGCTTGACTTCATCTTTGCCAATTTTGATGCCTTTGATTTCCTTTTGTTGTCTGATTGCTGATGGTAGAACTTCCGACACTATGTTAGACAACAGCGGTGAGAGTGGATGGTGGCTTATTTTTTTCGGTTAATTTTATGATGTGCCCTTTTCCATGCCAGCACATACAGAACTCTCTCATTCCTTTAAAATGTTTTTTAGCTTTGATTTTTTTAATATAATAAATAAATATATATAATATAAAATATATAAATATAAAGTTCTACAAAATATGTAATAAATATGTTTACATCCCACAGAATTTAAATAACATAAGAATATATGATGGAAAAAATTAATTTTCCAATCCTGTTTCCCAACTATTTTCTGTATGGGAGCCAGTCATTTTACATCTCAATGTCTCTTTCAGTGGTTTCTTTTAGTGTTCTCTTTTATGAATGGATCATAAATTGTTCATCCATTGCCTTAAACAATAGTTAGGTTGCTTCCAAGAATGTTTTTTTATCCATAAAAATAGGGCTACAGTGGAAAAGCTCATACACAGAACTTAATTCTTTTAGGCCTTAATTACAGATTTTTTGCATTGAATTTTATTTAGTTTTTATTTAGTTTTTTATTTTGAAAAATTTAAATGTGTAGAAAAGTTAAAAAAAATAGCAGTAATAGAGGTTCACATACCTATCAACATCCAATATAACTGGATGTTATATTGTTAACATTTTGCTACATTTGTTTTATCTCTCTCTATGCATATGCTTTTTATGGGTGTGGTGACCTATTTGAAATTGGTATAGGCACCATGACATATGTAAATAATAACCTCAGCCACCCCCATTTTGAGATCTGGGTGTGCACAGAAGATATGAGCTAAATACTTGATTGTGCAGCTCCTAAAAATAAGGGTATATTCTCCTCCTCATGCATCTGCAATAACATCACATCTCAGAAAATGAATACTGTCGTATTCTTGCCATTTTCAAATTTCTCCAATTGTCCCCAATAGTCTTTTAGAGCCTTATTTTTATATTTAAAAAAATTTTTGTGTGTATTTATTTTTGTATATGTGCTGCCGAAGCGAGCACTGTGTGTATTTATTTTTGAGAGAGACAGAGAGAGAGCAAGCATGAGTGGGGGAGGGGCAGAGAGAGAGGGAGACACAGAATCCCAAGCAGGCGCCAGGCTCTGAGCTGTCAGCACAGAGCCTGATGTGGGACTTGAACCCACGAAACTGTAAGATCATGACCTGAGCCGACGTCAGACGCCCAACCGACTAAGCCACCCACGTGCCTCTATAGCCTTTTTTAAAAATGAGGATCTATCTATCTGGGGCGCCTGGGTGGCTCAGTTGGTTGCATGTCCAACTCTTGATTTCAGCTCAGGTCATGAGATCAAGCTCCATGTGGGGCTCCACACTGAGCATGGAGCTTGCTTGGAATTCTCTCTCTCTTTCTATCTCTCTCTCTCCCCCTCTGCTCCTCTCCCCAACTCATACACTCTCTCTTTAAAATAAAGTTAAAAAAAAATTTTTTAATAAAATAACATGAGGATCTTTCGAGTTTTACCCATTGCTTTCATTGCCATGTCTCCTTACTCTCCTTTAATCTTTAATTCTTTGAAGAGTCTACAACTGTTTCCTCCCCTCCAAACTGAGAGATTGGTGCACAAAATCACTACCACCTTCTGGATCTATTTGATTGCTGTCTTACAGTGTCATTTAACTTGCTCTTCTGTGCTACATTTCCTGTACACTGGAAGTCAGTCTACAGATTAGATGGAATTTCAGGGTCAGCATTTTTGACCAGAATATACCAGAAGGCCCATAAGATCGGGCTGTTCCTCACAGGTCACTGGATGACAAAGCCTGTGGCCGGGTGGAGGAGTGGCACTCAGCCTGTGCCGCATGCCTCACCCTGAGCCCCTTGGTCTGTGTCCCGGCAGCGTCCCTTCCTCAAAAGCTTGTGGGCCGTTCACCAACTTCAACACCACCTGGGAGGTGGTCCCCACGACAGTGAGCACCTTTCCCAGCTCACTGCAGTCCCTGGTCCATGGCGTCACCTCGGAAGCCTTTGCAGTGCCTTTCTTCATGATCATCTGGTGAGTAAGAACCGCTTAGACCCTTGCGAGGATTCTCCATTGAGACATGTGGACTCCTCTCCACTGGGAAATGGAAGCCCACCTGTTACGCTTGATAAGTCATCTCTAAAATGGGCATAGTAATAGTGATTCTTTAAGAGCGTCGTTGAGCGGGTTCTTTAAGATCCTGCAGGTGAAGCCCTGAGCCCAATGCCTGACATAAATCCAATGAACTTTGTCGATTAATATTACTGATTATTCACAAAATCACTGGCTCTTTGATAAAATAAATCATTACTGGGCAGAGAGAAGAGCACCAGGTTAGACACATGCACTTGAACCCTGGCTCTACTGCTTCTAAGTAGTCTGTGTCCTTTCTGCGCCTCCATTTCCTCACCTGGAAAATGGGGATAAGAATGGCACATACCTTATAGGGTTGTGACATGAAGGAAATGTGGTTAATGATGTAAAATGCTGGTGCGCCTGGGTGGCTCAGTCGGTTAAGTGTCCGACTTCAGCTCAGGTTGTGATCTCACAGTTCGTGAGTTTGAGGCCCGTGTCATCGTGCTCTGTGCTTGACAGCTCAGAGCCCGGAGCCTGCTTCGGATTCTGTATCTCCCACTCTCTGTGCCTCCCTCCCTCTCTCTCTCTCTCAAAAATAAACATTAAAAAAATTTTTTTAATGTAAAATGCATTTTTATTTTATTTTTATTTTTATTTTTTTTAACTTTTTTAATGTTTATTTTTGAGAGAGCAAGAGAACGAGAGAGAGCAGGTGTGGGGGAGGGGCAGAGAGAGAGAGGGAGACACAGAATCCAAAGCAGGCTCCAGGCTCTGAGCTGTCAGCACAGAGCCCTACGTGGGGATCAAACTTGTGACCACAAGATCATAACCTGAGCCGAAGTCAGACGCTTAACTGACTGAGCCACCCAGGCACCCCTAAAATGCATTTTTAAATGTAAAACGCCAGCAGAGGACCTGGCCCTTAGTAAAGGCTCAGTAAATGACAGGTGTTATATGTCAGGGTGACAAGAGTCATTGCTGCATAGTGATTGATTTCGCGTGTTAAAGTAATTCTAATCACAAATGTACATTGAGGGCTTACTGTCTTCGTTATTCATAGATTTCAGGGTGTTTTTTTTCTGTATTGTGAATATGCCTACTTGCTAAAATATTTTACAACCCCCAAAATCAGTTTCAAACCATCAGTTTCATGGTCATTTGTGGACTTGTACAGAGTAGCAAAAAATTTGAGTCACCCAAAGGGCATTTGTCTTAGTCTGTTTGGTCTGCTATAACAAAATATCATAGACTAGGTGGCTTATAACAACAGAAATTTATTTCTTACAGTTCTGAAGACTGGGAGTCCAAGATGAGCATGATTAGGGGAGAGACCTCTTCTGGCTTACAGACTTCTGGTGTCCTCACATAGCAGAAGGGCTGAGCTAGCTCTCTAGGGTCCCTTTTATCAGGGCACTAATGCCATTTGTGAGGGACCTAATCACCTCCCGGAGGCCCCACCTTCTCATGCCATCACCTTGGGATTAGGATTTCAGCGTACGGATTTTGCGGGCACACATTCAGACCATAGCATGCATGTAACCAGCTGAGGTCAAACAAGGCAATAAGCCTGCCATCTTCTTTCCGCTTTCATACTACAAATGTCTTTGGTGACCTATTTAGTGCCATGTTTCTTGCATTTTGTGCTTTTGGTGGCTCATTTCCCGGTATAAACCCGTCCCAAGCATAGTGCTGAAGTGCTTCTCATGTTCCTAAGTGCAAAGAGGCTGAGATGTGCCTTACAAAGAAAATCTGTATGTTAGATAAGCTTCATTCAGGCATGGGTTATGGTACTGTTGACACTGAGTTCAGAGTTAAGGAATCAACAATAATGGTAACTAAATTATCTTTAGACAGAAGCAAGATTATGTATTGATAACTGATTTGCTCAATGAATAAGAAACATAAAACAAGGTATTGATCAGTTGACAAAAATGTTGTGACCAGTGACTCAAGGAACCTCCCCTTGTATTTCCCCTAGGGCCATTGGTTCAGAATTCACTAATCAGGTGTTCCTAGAAGCTTTATAGAACTACCACAAATAACTAGAATTGATTGTAGCTGGTATGTATTAACTGTAATGAATGAAATCATCGCAATTTACCCCATGATAGAGATATTCTTACAGTAAAGCCCCACCCAATGCAAGAAGTGAGCTTCAGAAATGTATTTGTTAAAGGCATGATACCTTTGATGAGATTAACAACATGGTTTGGGGGAGCTGTGCAGACAACCAGCCTGGAATTCTGAGGACCCCAGGATGCAGAGACTCCTGGCCCCGTGCATTTACTCCAGCTGTCATTTGGCTGACGCCATCTGGTGGCGGTTACCTGATCTGGCCATTCTTGTCCTGTGGCCATTGTATCTTCTAGAAGAGTTTCATTGATATCAGTGTTTCCAGTGGCCCTCATTTCCTCAGCCCTATCTGGGGAGATTGGACAGGAAACCACCTCCCCTTTATGGAATGGAATGAGTTGCCTACTCTTTTCCTGGGGGCTTGCTCTCCACTCCACTTGCTCCTCACCCCAAAGACAGTCATTTCAATCACCCCACTTTGAGATCTGGGACTACATGGAAGATAGGAGCCAATTGCCAGTTGCTTTTATTCAAAAATGTATTATCCTAGGCTTGTTGTCCCTGGGGTTTACTATATTATCCCCATTTTACAGATGAGGAAACTGAGACGAGGGGGGTTCCACAGTGATTATCCACAGCCAGTGCATTCTATGCTGAGCTGACTTTCTGGACCATTTCCTTGTCTCTCCCTATCATATTCTATGTGCCAAGGGAACAGCAACAACTTTTAATATTAGCTTAAAAAGCAAGGCATGAATCAGTCTCTGCTACCACTGCCAACTCACAACCCCTCTGGGGCCATTTCTGATTGCCCTCTGCTTAGGATGAATGAGTTTTGTCTTTCTTTTTCTTTTTCCTTTTCCTTTCCTTTTCTCTTCTTCCCTTTCCTTCCTTCCTTCCTTCCTTCCTTCCTTCCTTCCTTCCTTCCTTCCTTCCATTCCTTTCTCCCTCCCTCTCTTCTTTTCCTTCCTTCTTTTCCTAACAACAGTAAAACTGTCGTGGGCAAAATGGATCAGGTGGTTTTTCTAGTGGCCTTCAAATGGTGCAAACTCCCTACTGACCTCTCCACCTTGTGTTGCAGCCTCATTATGTTTTATTTCATCGCCCTTGCCGGAGCACACAAGCGGGTGGTGGTCCAGCTCCGAGAGCAGCTGTCCCTGGTAAGGAAGAGCAGGTCCAGAGGGTCATGGCTGGGGACCTTTACCCAGGACATCTAACAGAAAGTGGCACTTTTCCCAGGGAGAGGGTGGAATGCTGTGGCCCCGCTCACCGCCACTTTCCTAAACTCTGCATTCAGGCCAGGCCTTCCCCAGCTTCATTCATCCAGTCTTTCAACATGTGTATTGATCACTCCCTGCTCTTCACACTGTGCTGGGATATGGTGGTGATAAAGGGAGACAAGATTGCTAAATAGTTACAGAAAAAGTGATAAATTTCAATAGCAGTAACTGCCATGAAGAGAACACAGACAAGATGAGTGGCCATCTACTGCTGTCGATGGTGGCCCCTGAAGCCCACTTTGAGGAGGTGACATTGGAGCTGAGACTTGAATGCTGTGGGAGGTCTTGGGGATGAGAGTAACAGGCAGAGGGGACAGTGAGGGCACCCCTGGGGCTGGAGGACGGTGGCTTATCAGCGGGGGTTACAGCATAGTCTGAAGGCTCTGTTGAGAAGATTGAGTTTAATTCTGAGTGTGATGGGAAACCAGTGAAATGTGTTCGGTAGCAGTCTGGTGTACATTTCTTTTTAATGTTTATTTATTTTTGAGAGAGAAAGAAAGAGAATATGAGCAGGGGTAGGGCAGAGAGAGAGGGAGACAGAATCCGAAGCAGGCTCCAGGCTCTGAGCTGTCAGCACAGAGCCTAACGCAGGGCTTGAACCCACAAACTGCAAGATCGTGACCTGAGCTGAAGTCGGATGCTTTACCAACTGAGCCACCCAGGCGCCTCCTGATGTACATTTTTACAAGACTGTTGGCCACTTTGTCGACAAGGGGCCATGGAGGGGCAAGAGTGCCAGAGGCAGACCAGTTTGGAGGCCATTACAACCATCCGGGGGTTAGGATCATTAACTGTGAGTCTGACAGGCAATTTATTAGGTTGAAATGATGATACATGTATCCAAAAATATTGAATGTGCTCTTGCACCCATCTCTGTCTTTAGGAAAGTCGTGACAAGCGTTATCTAATTCAGAAACTAACGGAAGCCCAGAGGGATATGAAGAACCGTCTAGACTGGCAGTGAGGATCCTACTGCGTGTTGCTCAGAAGCTGACCTGCTGAGCCTACAGAGTCCACCTGGGTTTGGAGCAGAGATTTTAAAATATATTTTTCTGGAGTTGAGACTTTTCCTGAAAGTAGCTCCATATTATGCAGCTGCGGTGGCTGTAACCCACCTCTAATATAACCCAGCCCCTCATTTTAGTGTCTTAGAAAGACCAGGTTCAAACCTGGTTTGCCTATAGACCAGCAGCTTGGTGACTCCCCCACAAAACTAACTTACTTAGCCGTTTAGGCTGATAGAACAAAATTTGAGGAGGAGAGCCCTTTTATATTTTTCAAAGTGCATTTGTGTTGTCTTTTACAGTTAATTGTGGGAGTCATCTGTTCATGAGACTGGGCTCGTTCTTTTGAACCAGGTTCTGGAGTTTTAGGCTGAGAAGTGTTCCTTAAGAAGTAGTAATCCTTTTTAAATGGTTCCAAGACCTGATTTTTTTTTTTTTTTTTTTCATGAAGAGAAATCCTTTAATTCAGATGTTTGAGACAGATGGTGGAAACATGGAGAGGGTGGCTATATAAGTCCAGTTACCTGGTAGTAATATGAGAGAGAAAAGCCATCCCTGCTGTGTGAATAAGGTTAAGTTTGGGGAGGAGGGGAATGCTGTGGATTGGGGGCCTTGATGTCTTAGTTCCTGGGTATTTTGCTGCCGCCTTATTACTCGGGGGTGGGGAGGTGTTCGGGGTTGGGGGGGAACTGTCTCTAAGGTGCTGGGTATCCACAGGTCTTGAGTTCCCTTCTGGTCCTGAGTTCTGAGACTTAGTAGAGGGCCCTGGGTATCAAAATTAAGAGGCAAAGCTTGTCTTTCAAGTCTTCCAAATGCCATTTTCCTTCCTGCACTGAGGTCCCCATTTCTCATGGACACTTCACATTTCAGAGCCAGGCCGGAAAAGGCAGTTGAGTGTGTGCATGGAGCACAGGGGGCCATGGTTTATGTGCATAAGTGTTTGAGGATCATGGGTTGCAGCATCAGACCAGCCTGTGCAAGTGTCCCAGAGGACACTGAATGCTGGCATCTGCAATGCCATATGTTCAGGGCTATTGTTTCCTTGTGCCTAAAATTTTAAGTTTTATTTTACATGATAGGCAGAGTACCGCTTAAGATTTCCGTTACAGCAAAAACCACATGCAGTAAATACCTCGTCATAAACTTACATGGAATCGATAGCTCTGAACCTTTTAGTAAGCCTAAGTTATGGTTTCACGTAATCAGTTTGTGTCTTAATTATCTTCAGAATCTTTTTTAAAGTACTGAGTTTTGTAACAGACCATCGGAGCCTTTCTTCTGTTGTTTTCCTTCCTTTCACAGGCTCTAAACCTTTCCTCGGGAGTAACCTGGAGTTTAAAGCTGGGTACCTGTTTTGGAAAGCCGTGCTCTGCTAAGAGTATTCCCATCCCCACCCCCAACCCGCCATTACTCAAAACGATGGACCCCTTGCTCTGAGGAGCAAAGAATGCTTTCCATAGTTTACACATTTCTATATATTTGTCCCTTTGCCAGATCATTTTCTTGCTGTTCCCCAAAGTTACCATTAACATGTGATACTTTTGTACCTGTGAGACAAATGAGCTACTAGTATCACAGAATTTTGAGTAACCAAAAGTTCACTCTAGCCTCACTTGAAAAAAATTCTAATTGTTGGTATTTTTACCTACTGCACTTATTTATATGTTTTTGCTTTCACCATGCTTCTGAGAACAGTCAAGTTTGTGTGTGTGTGTGTGTGCGCGCACGTGCGCACATGTGTGTGTACATATGTAAGTGTGTGAGATGGAAACTCCATTTTCTTTCCCTGTTATAAAATTGATACTGAAGTATGCTAATATATTCATTTTGGTTAAATGCTGCTGATTTGCATACCTCTTACTTGAATGTTTTTATATATTTTGATAACTTTAATAACTTCAAGTGATGTCTGTATAATTGTTGAAGTACAGGTCTAACAAATGTGCCTTAAAACTACTGATTAAACAGTGTCTTGAAGGTTTTAAAATGTGTTTGTGTATATTTGAATTCCTGGAGGTTTCTTGTCAGCAATGAAGTGATTGTGGAAAACTAACAGTTTATAAAGTTGTTCTTTGCCTTTTCCTAGAATCACAGAAGTTTTTTTTTTTTTTTTTTTTTTAAGTTTATTTGTTTTGAGAGAGAGTGTGCACAGGGAAGGGGCAGAGAGAGAATCCCAATCAGGCTCCATGTTCAGCACAGAGCCCAGTGGGGCTCAGTTCCCCCAACCATGAGGTCATGATCTGAGCTGAAGTCAACTGACTGAGCCACCCAGGCACCCCAAATGACAGAGGGTTTAATGCAGTCATCAGATGAGTGCTTTTAAGACTCCTTGGCTCTACCGAAGCCAGGAAGGAGTATAGGTATGTGTTTTAAACTAAAAACACATAAAATTATTTCAAGCACTCCTCTCCCAATCCTCCACCCCCCAGAGGGAACCACTGCTAATGTTTATTTTCTTTTCCCAGAAAATTATAATACATATTCAAACAGATATATATGTGTGGTTGAATGCATGAAAAATGTATATTTCTGAGCTTCTCCCTTTTTCCTCCTTAATAACATCTTGAAGATCTTTCCATATAAATAGCCACCTGTTCTTTTTAATAGCTACATAGCATCCCATTGTATCAGTGTATACTTCCATAACGATATGTTCCTTGCTAGGTACTTTATTTTCCACTCACCAACACTGCCCTCCACCCTCTCCCGTTGCAAACATGGGGAGTTTTAAAAGTCCCTCCAGGGGCGCCTGGGTGGCGCAGTCGGTTAAGCGTCCGACTTCAGCCAGGTCACGATCTCGCGTTCCGTGAGTTCGAGCCCCGCATCAGGCTCTGGGCTGATGGCTCAGAGCCTGGAGCCTGTTTCCGATTCTGTGTCTCCCTCTCTCTCTGCCCCTCCCCCGTTCATGCTCTGTCTCTCTCTGTCCCAAAAATAAATAAAAAACGTTGAAAAAAAAAAAAGTCCCTCCAATCATGTCTCTATTGTCTCTATTTCCCTGTTCTGCTCCATTCTCCTAAAGAAGGTTCTTGTTACTATTATTTTTTTTGCCTACAAAACAGGGCTTTATTGGAATTTAAAATTCTTAATTAAAAAAAATTTTTTAACATTTATTTATTTTTGAGCGACAGAGAGAGACAGAGCACAAGCAGGGGAGGGGCAGAGAGAGAGGGAGACACAGAATCTGAACCAGGATCCAGGCTCTGAGCTGTTAGCAGATGCGGGGCTTGAACTCACGAACCCTGAGAATCATGACCTTGAGATGAAGTCAGACGCTTAACCGACTGAGTCACCCAGATGCCCCTAAAATTCATAAATTTTTAAATCAAAGGAATAAAACTTAAAACAAAATATATATTTTTAATTTTCTATTATTTTTTATTCTTAGGTTTTATTTCCAATTTTAATATAAATTCTAGTTAGTTAACATATAGTATAATACTGGTTTCAGGAGTAGAATTTAGTGATTCATCACTTATAATATGCAGTGCTCAACGCAGCAAGTGCCCTCCTTAATGCCCATCACCTATTTTAGCCCATCCCCCCCCTCCCACTCTAGCAACCCTCAGTTTGTTCTTTATAGTTAAAAGTCTCTTATGGTTTGCTTCTCTCCCTTCTCCCCCTCCCCTGTGTTCATCTGTTTTGTTTCTTAAATTCCACATATGAGTGAAATCATATGGTATTTGTCTTTCTCTGAATGACTTATTTTGCTTAGCATAATACACTCTGGCTCCATCCATATCGTTGCAAATGGCAAGATTTCATTCTTTTTGATGGCTGAGTAATATTCCATATATATATATATATATATATCCATTATATATAATGTCCATTATATATAATGTCCATTATATATACACATATATACATGTATACACATATACATATACACACACGATCTTTCTTTCAAAAAAAAGTTTCAGGTTTATTTATTTTTGAGAGAGAGCGTGAAGAGGAGAGGGGCAGAGAGAGAGAGGGAGACACAGAATCCAAAGCAGGCTCCAGACCCTGAGCTGTCAGCACAGCCCGATGTGGAGCTCAAACTCATGAACCATGAGATCATCACCTGAGTTCAAGTCAGACGCTTAACTAACTGAGCCACCTAGGTGTCCCAACACATCACATCTTCTTTATCCATTCATCAGTTGATGGACATTTGGGCACTTTCCAGAATTTGGCTGTTGTTGATAATATTGCTATAAACATTGGGATGCATGTACCCTTTCAAATCAGTATTTTTGTAGACTGGATAAATACCAAAGGCTATAAATCTGCTTAAATTGCTGGGTCATAGGGTAGTCTGTTTTTTAACTTTTTGAGGAAACTCCACACTGTTTTCCAGAATGGCGGCACCAGTTTGCAATCCCACCAACAGTGCATCAGAGGGTTCCCCCAGAACACGTTCTTGTTCTTTATCAAGGCAGCCTTGCATGTTCTTGCAATCACAGAATATTCTCATCCCAGCAAAGAGAAGAATCCAGCTGGGCAAGTTTTTTGTTTGCATTAATTCTTAAGTTGGCAACATCTGATAGCAGCTACTCAGGAGTAAGTAATGATGAAGAAGACCATCCGTTTTGCCGGAGTGGAGCTGCAAGGTCTGATCCCTGGGAAGACAGGATTTCTGAATGTATCTTCTTTATATAGGGTACGGCTTTATTAGTAAATTCCATTTTCTGTTTTTTCTCTCCAATGCATGGGATGCTTGGGACCTGGGATGGCTTTGCTACTTGCTTCGTGTCTTCACCTTTCTGAGATAAAATTCCCTTTAAAATGGAAAATAATACATATAGTTACTTTCATTTTTGAGAATGGAGTTAGGGACTAATATACTTTCTCTTTCTGAAATCTTGTTTTCTCCTTATACTTGTTTGTTATAGAAAATATTGAGAACACTGAAAGGTACAGAGAAAAAAATCACATATAAGCACCATTTATCGACATTCACTGCTAATCTTGCCAAATTCCTCTTAAGATAGAAAGCACGAAGGGAGGGAGGATGGGATGAAAAGAAAGAAAAAAAATGTTGGTATTCTTTTCACTTACCGTGTTATTTCATGTTATTAAAAGTTCTTTATAAGCATTTCAAGGGGCTACATAACATCATAAAGATGGGTCATAATTTCTAACATTCCTTTGCTGCTTAACATTTTGTTTTCAATTTTTCCTGACAATAACTTGGACTTCCATAAATTTTTGCCAATGTGGGATGGGATTACACTAAAGGTTTAGTAAGAACGTTTTAGGGCTTTTGAGAGACAAGTTTACACTCAGCTTTACATAAGAATGTCACATCATCCGCACACTAATTGCTTGGATTTAAAAAGCTATGGAATAGTTCGCCATAATTTATAATTATTGTACTGTGTTAGAAAAGTTTGAAACAACTGTATTAAATATTTTATTAAAATATAAATATTAAATGTTTTAGAACTTGGAAAAAATATATAGTTGAAGGGTGTAAAGTAGAAAGTTAAAGCCCCTTTCTTAACAATCCCAACCCGCAGACGTTACTGAAATTAAATGTTTTGTTATATCTCCTTCCAGATACCCATCTTTGATTTTTTGCCTTCAAATATATATCCTACACATTTGGAAAATTTCTGTTGGTTAGATCCCTTGACGTAGTCAGCCGATATGCTTTATTTAAAAAATATTCCACAAAAATTTCTTGATAAAAATTTTTAAGTAGTTTCAGGATCACAGAAAATTTGACAGGAAGGTGGAAATGACCCTTTGCCCCTACATGCATAGCACCTCCGCATTCCCAACATGCCCCCACCGGAGTGGTACATTTGCCAAAATTGATGAGCCTGCACGCACACATTGGGCATTCACTTTCAAAAGCATGATATGCGTTGCTAAATCTCCTTCTCCCCACCCCACACCTCTCAAAACAATGCATCAATAGAGATACACACCAACCGTAAAGTGGAGACCAACAACGAAACAAAAGCCATGTTCTCTACACAAAACCTAAAATAAGAGAAAAAAACGTAAGAATTTAAGTGGGCCGTTAGAACCATCACCTAGAGACACTATTGACCATACGGTGAATTTCATTTAGTCACGCAACTTATACAAGTGGATGCAGGATGTGGGATACACATAGGGAAAACTCTCCTTCCATGCTGGTAAAACAGAAAGTACAACAGCTGTGACAATAAAGAGTTCCCTCTTGGTCCTCTTTCCCATGAATTTACCCAGGCGGCATCTTGGGAAAAGCAATTTAGCATCCTCAACTCCCTAGCAACCCAAGTCTCCTTTAGAAACGTCGGACTCCTGAGTGATTGATGGTGATCATACCCAATATCATCTTTTCCTTTACCCTTTCCAACCAATCGAATGGAAGCAGGGGCCTAGGGGCGTTCCCACCGCTGCCAGGGCGGGCAGTGTCTGTCTTACGTCTGCTATGCGTCATCAGTCTGCGCTGAGTGCACGTTTGGCCGTTGCGCTCAGGGCAGCGGTTACCTTGTCACAGCAATGAGCTGCGCGGGGGCGGCGGCGGTTCGCTCCCTGTGGCGGCTGCGCACGGGCGCCCTGCGGCCTCTCCCAGGTAAAGAACCAGCGCGGCCGCATAAGCGCGCTAAACCGCCGAACCAGGGAATTTTCGCCTGTTACTTGGGCCGGAGAGGTCACGGGGCAGACGTCGTAGACGTCATAGGGCTGCGACGGCGCGCGACTGCGAAATGGGAAACTCGGACCGCTGACAGGAAGGGCGGAGTTTGTGGTGCTCTGGGGGAATGTGGGGCGGGAGGGCGTGGTTTTCGGCTGGGGCGCTCTGGAGTGTCCGCTCGCAGTCGGCACGCGGGGGAATGACATAATTGTACACCTCTGACGGGCCGTCACTGCCGGTGTCGTCGGCATTCCAGGCTGAGGACAGGTGGAGGGAGACCTTGCAAGTTCAGTGTCTATGGGCGTCATCATAGCCTTCTTTAGGAGCCCTGCTAGGCAAAGTAGTCGCGCGACCTGCCGCGTGGGCTTGTTAGAAGTGCAGGTCCCACTCCTGACTTACAGGGTCGCATTGTCTGTAGTTTAGCTAGACCTTCGAATGTCTTGCATGTACTAGAAAGTTTGAGAAGCACCTGGGTAGTGGAAGGGGCATAGAGTTTGGAGTAGGGAGATGAGTTAGGATCCTGGGTCCTTCTCCTATCCTCTTTTCATCAGAGCTGCCTCAGAAAATTGTGAAGTCGTTTTCTGAAAGTTAAGTCGTTCGTATACCACCTGAAGATTTTTACCTTTTAGCAATACCACTTGTACTTTTGATTACCGAATGTGTTTTTTCTATAACCGTGTTCCATCTTTTAAAAATATTTATTTTTATGGGGGGAGGAGAGCACAGTCGGGGGAGGGACAGAGAGAAGAGGACAGAGGATCCGTAGCGGGCTCTGAGCTGACAGTCTCACAGCAGTGAGCCGAGTGGTGGGGCTCCAACTCACCAACCCGAGAGATCATAACCTGAGCCAGAGTCAGGATGCTCAACCGACTGAGCACGTCAGTGTGTTCCATTTTTAAATTAAATAATTTCACGGAAGCTAAGTTCTTATGGTGAAGACGGAAAACCAAGTATTGCCTGGCCCAAATAGAGTAATCAAAAAATGAATGGGTTAAAACCAAAAAGTACATTGTATTAGATACTATTGCCTACCAAGACTTGAACCCCGGAACCCCCAACAGTCTTTCTGGGTGGGGGGAAAAAAAAAGATTAGCAAGTATTAGGAAGGTATTTGTAAACTGAGACATTCTCCTTGATGAAATCAAAGGGATTGCAAAAGAATTTAAAAGAGAGTAACTCTTAACTACGTGGGTGTTATTAAATGCATGTTCATAAGCCACTTAAGATCTTCCTGTATACTACTTTAAATCTCCTAGGTACCATCATTATTAGATTTTTCACACTGTGGGAAAGCACTAACTTAAAATGATACATTTGAGAGCTTCTAGCACAGGGCCTCAACTTTATTTTTTCGCAATTTTAAAGTGTGTGACAATGCAGGCAAAACTCAGGATTTTTAAACATGACTTTTAATGCTCCTTTGTTGAGCCAATGAGCATAACAATAAAAATCATTCTTTATCACTTATAAAGTTACTTTGCTTCCTGTATCTCATTTTATCTTCATGATAATTCAGTAAGCAAAGTGTTACTATTGTAGGTTTCCTTAAAAAGGAAAAAACCTGATTATTGCCAATTTTATATGTAAGAAATGGCAATTTTGATTTGTCCAAGGTTAGTGTTAGAGAATAGAACATGTATACGGTGCCTTGGTGGCTCAGTTGGTTAAGTGTCCAGCTATTGGTTTCAGTTCAGGTCATGATCTCACATGGTTCGTGGGTTCGAGCCCCATGTCAGGCTCAGCTCTGCTGGTGTGGAGCCTGCTTGCAATTCTCTCTGTGCCCCTCCCCTACTCGCTTGCTCTCCCTCAAAATAAATAAGTAAACTTAAAAAAAAAAAAACAAAAAACAGGACACAGTTTCTGGCTCTAGCTCTGTGCTCCTTCTTTGGTTCATCCCATACTTTTTAAAGATACCTTACAGAGATTGTGAAAAGATAAAAATGGCAAATAATACAACCCAATCCTCCACACACCCCACAAAAAATCATTTATTAGGTGCCTGAGCCTGGAAAAGTGCAGTGCTGGGGAACTGTGAGGTATGTTTTTAGTGCAAATACAGTCCTGCCCATCAGAAGTCAGCTGTGTGTTTACACTCATCCTGTGTACTCAGCCCCTTGCTATTTCTCGTGAAATGTGTTTTTAAAAAACGAGTCCTGGGCTGTAAGTTCTTTCCTATTAACATGTTTTGGGATGTGAGTAACAAATGAAAGAACAAGCAAACAAGATTATCTTGAGAGGCAGAGCCAGCTCATTGTTTTCTATTCCAATTCCTAGGAGTCCTATTTCTGTAAGGAGGTAAGATTCATGGGAGCATCAGTCCTTGGACCTGGAGGAGAAAACTTTGGACAGGCAACCCTGACTTTCTCAAATGTGTCAAATTGTTCTCCATAGGAGAACATGGTCATGGGGGCACCTGGGTGTCTCAGTTAAGCATCTGATTCCTGATTTCAGCTCAGGTCATGATCTCACGGTTTGTGAGTTTGAGCCGCATGTCGGGCTCTGCAATGATAGTGCAAAGCTTGCTTGGGATTCGCTCTCTGCCCCTCCCCTGCTCACTCTCTCTCTCTCTCTCTCTCTCTCTCTCTCTCTCTCTCAAAATAAATACATTTTTAAAAATGATAATAAAATAATAAGAAATCACAAAAACTGGACCACAGTGACCCACTGTCTGATAGCACAGATCCGAGTGGTACATTACACTCAGCAGAACTTGCACTCCATCTAGTTTTTGGTGTCCAGTTCCTGGACTCCATCCAGTTTCTTGAGTCAAGCAGGCACAGTGAGATGGAGCAGGTCCTGCAGAAGAGTGGATTAGAGCTGGGTCACCAGGCCTCAGACCCCCATATCCTTGCTCCTTTGTTTAGTGAGGCATTTAAAACCCCAGAATACAGAATCACTCAGATTTCAGCAGACCTACCCCATCACCTGTGTCCAAAGCACTCAAACCTTTTTTAATAAAAAAAAGTGAAGTTTTGCACACATTTTCAGGGTGTTGAAGTTAGCCTAAATGAATAGAAGTATGTGTTAAAGATATGGTAGTCATGCATAAGAGCCTTAAGACACATCTCAAGATGATACCAGTACAAGTCAAAGTTCACATGACAGCTGCGTCCATGGGGTCCACATTTTCATATCTACAAAAAGAGCTGATAACATCTTATACACATAACAACACACTGGAAGGCTCTTAGGGGAAAAAACTTTGGGGATGCCTTAATGCAAGGCTCAGAGAGTACAATCAAGGCGTTAACGATTAGGAGATCTTTTTTAAGTTTATTTCATTTATTTTGAGAGAGAAAAAGAGAATGTGAGCGGCGGAGGGGCAGGGAGGGAGAGAAAGAATCCCAAAAATTCCAACACATGAGATCCCACAAACCATGAGATCATGACCTGAGCCGAAACCAAGAGTCAGATGGTTAACTGACTGAGCCACCCGGGCACCCCTCTTAGGAGATTTTTTTCAAGACAAAATTTAATCTATCTTGAAGAATTTACATTTTGAAGACACGAGTTCAGTTGAACTGATGATGTACCATAAGGAGATGAAACTCAAGGTGTAAGGCTCTGCTCTCAAAATCCAATGCCCATGTGTGTTTTGAGAGAACTTAAATCTATAGTTCTCAACCTTGGCTGCACAGAACTTTTTAAAAATATTGCTGCTTCCTCTCCCCACCCCGGGGATTGACTGGGGAGGAACATCCATGGTTTTGACAGCTCCCTTGGAGTTCTTGTGCAGCCGGCATTGGGAACGAAGAGGCCTGAGGGGAGGTGAACTGGAGAAGCATGCTCATCTAGAGGTCACTGCCTGATGAAAAGACAGGCTCAGTATTTCCAGATCTTTATGTTTAACATGAAGCCAGAAGAATCAGATCTTTAGGTAAACTCTATGTTTTAAGTGTTGGTAATTAATTCACTTTTAAAAGGAGGTGGGGGCTGGCTGGCTCAGTCAGTAGAGCATGCAACTCTTGATCTGAGTTCAAGCCCCATGTTGGGCATGGAGCCTACTTTAAAAAGTAACGAAACTATGGGGCGCCTGGGTGGCTCAGTCGGTTAAGCATCCGACTTCGGCTCAGGTCATGATCTCGCAGTTTGTGAGTTCGAGCCCCGCGTTGGGCTCTGTGCTGACAGCTCGGAGCCTGGAGCCTGCTTCAGATTCTGTGTCTCTCCATTCTCGGCCCCTCCCCTGTTCATGCTCTGTGTCTCTGTGTCTCTCAATGATGAATGAACGTTAAAAAAAAAAAATTAAAAAAAATTTTTTAAAGTAACAAAACTACAGGTTTAACAGAATACATTTATGGAGATATCCTTCCTACGAGGAAGTCATCTGTGACCTTAGTTCCAAGGTACCCCTTTCTTCTGTCTGTAAAAGGAAACATCTGTTTTACCCGAAAGTAATGAAGAATAAACATTTGCATTGCAGCTTATGGAAGAAGAATCAGTGTCAGATTTTACAGTTCAGGAATGACCTTAGACAATATCAATTGGGCAGCTGTGGATCGAATAATCCGGGTGGATCATGCAGGTGAATATGGAGCGAACCGAATCTACGCAGGGCAGATGGCCGTCCTGGGTCGGACAAGTGTCGGGCCAGTCATTCAGGTGGGTGCTCTGTTATCCCTCTCAGGCTGGCCTCACTGAATAGTGTGGGGATCCAAGGGCCTTCAAGTCATGAATCACATTACATCATGCACTGTCAAGGGAGGTACTGTCCCCAAGAGAACAAAAATTGGTTACTAAGGTGGGGTCAGGGGAGGGAAAAGTATATTATTATTTGTATGTATTAAGTAGAGACATATAGTACATAAACAGATATATGGTATATCTGAAGTATTAAAATTTCACTGTGGGGTGGGCAATTAAAAATGTTTGAGAATCATCACATGAGGTAAAAGCACCAGTTGCTGAGAGGTTGTGATCCTGTTCCCAGTGGAGATATTTTATATTTTATACTGAGAGGCAGAGGGAGGGGCCTGGGCTCTGTAGTCACAAAGACACAGATTCACATTCCAGCTTTCTTCCACCTCCTACTTCTGTGACCTTGGGGAAGTTACATGACCTCTCTGGGTCTCTATTTCTACATTTGCAAAATGAGCTGATAATACCTACCTCATTGGGTTTTCGTGAGGAATAAATGAGCTGGCATAGAGCAGCTAACACCATGTCTGGCATGTAACAGACACTCAGCACAAGTTAAATTGCCTGCTGTGAGCCCTTGGGCAAGTTACTTAACCTCTCTGTGCCTCACTTTATCTGTGTAATGGGGATAATGACAATTAGTGCAAATTACATGAATTGCCTTCATAAATCTGTTTGATAGCACCTGGCACTTAGGATGTGCCAGCTAAGTGTTAGCTCTTTTGTTTTTCCCACTTAATCCTTTGATGTAAATGATACTTCTAGTATTCTAGAAGGAAATTATACAATCGGTGATTCTCTGCTCTCCTAATTGCGGAGTGGGCTCAGCATCTCATTTCTCTTTAGTGTGGACCTTGTCCTTAAAGAGGCATGTGTTGGGGCACCTGGGTGGCTCAGTCAGTTAAGCAACTGACTTTGGCTCAGGTCATGATCTCGCAGTTTGTGAGTTCGAGTCCTGCATCGGGCTCTGTGCTGACAGCTCAGAGCCTGGAGTCTGCTTTAGATTCTGTGTCTCCCTCTCTCTCTGCCCCTCCCCTGCTCGCATTCTGTCTGTCTCTCTCAAAAAAAAAATAAACATTAAAACACAAAAGGCACATGCAGGTCTCAGAACTTCTGGAGCCATGGTTCATGGCCCGCTAACCTAGAATGGAAATAATGGCTCTTCTCCTGGTTTGCTGGCACTCTCTTCTCCATATCCAAGATGCTTTTTAGTCCGATGCTTCACTTTTTCCTTGGGTGATTGAAGGGGAAGGGGAGAAATAGCGGTTCTCATTCTTCCTCCATCTCCCTTGTGCTTCCTGTCTCCCACAAGGACAGGGCATGGAGCTTCCTTGGCATGTAGCAGGTGGTCTCTGAGTAATGCTTGCATGTATTTTTATGTTTTTCTTACAGAAAATGTGGGATCAAGAAAAGGACCACTTGAAAAAGTTCAACGAGTTGATGGTTGCATTTAGGGTGCGGCCCACCATTCTGATGCCCTTCTGGAACGTGGTGGGGTTTGCACTGGGTATGTGTCCAGAAGAGCTTGCTTGAGCTTAGGGATCTGGGGCGATTACATCGTTAAAGTACTGAATCCACAGTTCTTTCTGTGTCCTCTTACAACCTTTTTGTTGACTTAATATTTCTTAAAGTTAAATTGACTTTTTTTTTTGGCTTAAATTTATTTAAATATTTATGGATTTAAATCAGTGGTTTTATAAATAGAAAGTACAGTAAAAACAAACACATCGGAGGAGGAAAAAAGCTAGAGCAATTCAGTTGTAGCCCGATGATGTTTCCTGACAAAGGTTCTAAGACCTGCTCACTCTTAAAAAGGGAGAAGAGTAAATGTTGGGAAAGAAATAAAGATGTACTCACCCCAGATGAGGACTTTCTTCCTGCCATAATCAGAGGGTTAAAAAGAACATGGAAAAGAGAATAGCATTCTTACTCTGTGATTCAGGATTTGATAGTGTGACCTGGTACCACCTAAAACAGCAATTTTCACTGGGGGCAGGTTGCTCCTAAGAACGCTTGGCAGTGTCTGGAGACATTTTTGGTTGTCACAATCAGGGGTGTTTCTGGCCTCTAGTGGGTAGAGGCCAGGGACGCTGCTAAAGTATCCTCCAGTGCACAGGATGGCCCCCACAACAAGGAATTACTGAGCCCTAGAGCCTGTAGTGCTCCGGTTGATGAACCCTGACCTGACACGATCTCCCGCACCGGTGTAGTGTCTGTCCCATCCTTTTCTGTGCTGGATTTGACAATTCCAGGTGCGGGAACCGCCCTGCTTGGGAAGGAGGGAGCAATGGCCTGCACTGTGGCTGTGGAAGAGTCTATAGCACATCACTACAACAACCAGATCAGGACGTTGATGGAGGAGGATCCTGAAAAATATGAGGAACTTCTTCAGGTATTTGAATATACTCTGGAAATAGGCCGCTAAGGGTGAAAAGGGTCGGTAAGCAACTTGGTGGGAAGGAAAAAAAATAGCAAGTTGGGGAATGACATGGCCTTAGAAACCTAGGTGAGTGCCTCATTCTATAGGCAAGAGACACAGAAAGCTCAAGTCATGTGCCCTGGTCACATGCTCGGGCAGAACTGGGACCAGAAGCCATGTCATGTCTCCTGAGCCCACAACTGTATTCTCTCCACTTCTGGATCATTGATAGATTCTGAGCCAATTCTGTGAGCACAAATACTTCAGCTTAAATAAATTAACCAATAGATATCTTCATGTAATTTTCTATTACAAATAAGGGAACTGTTTAATTTTTTTTCAAGTGTAAATTGGGGGTTAGTAAACCCTGGCCTGGGGCCAACCACCTGTTTCTGTAAATTAAGTTTTGTTGCAACACAGTCACGCCCATTCTTTAATGTGTCTGTGGCTGCTGTTCCCCGAACATTGGCGGAGTTGAGTAGTTGTGGAGAGGCCCATACAGCCAGCGGAGCTTGAAGAACTGACTTTTTCTCCCTTTATAGGAAAAACTTTGCCTACCCCTATCTTAGATGGTAGAATGAGGCTTTAGCCTCTAGAAGAAGATAGGACAACAGATTTCTTTTGATTTTCTTTGATTTCTTTGTATTTAACCAGGTGATAAGGAAATTTCGGGATGAAGAGCTCGAGCACCATGACATAGGCCTTGAACATGACGCACAGCTGGTAGGGAACCTCTCTTTACTATTTGCTTGTGCTGCCCTGGGCACCTTATTTGGAAGATTAAAGGGCGGGAAAATTTTTGTTTCCAGAAAAATAGATTTCATAGTGACCACTAAAGATAGCAAACCAATACTGTGCTTTGATAAAAAATCAGGCAAAAGCATTGCTCCCAATGGGAAGTCTTATTTCTTGCTTCCTTTCTCATCATTTCCCCCTAGCAGCTTCTTTCCTCTTCCCGATGAGAAACCAGATGATTCAGATTTTCTGGCAATAGTGGAAGCTTCCCAACCTTTTGAATTAAAAGAAATGTTTAGATCTTATGTCTTATCCAGAGAGCTGCAGCCCTGCCATTTCAGGCCATATCTTACTGCTACAAGTGAACATAGAACATGTTTCTTTTGTTTGCTTATTGTCGTTTTCAACAGGCTCCAGCATATGCTGTTTTGAAGAGCGTTATCCAGGCCGGATGCCGTGTGGCAATATATTTATCAGAAAGGTTTTAAAGTATGTCCACTTTTCTGTCTATAAAAAAGGGTAGTAATTAAACAAGGGGCATTGGCAGAAAAGGAAATGTGCAATTGTCATTATATGAATTTTGTTAATAAACTGCAAGAGGTTTTTTTTTTTTTTTTCATTAATAAAAGTCTCTATTGATGGTTTTTTTTTTTCTCCTGTGCCACCTTATGCCAGAAGGCTGACTGTTGGCCAGGTCTGTTCCAGTTAATAACAGACGAAGCTGCTGCTTGTTTGGGGCATAGTTAATTTTTTTTTTTAAATATCAAGAATGAATCATTAAGAAAATAACAGAGGGGCGCCTGGGTGGCGCAGTCGGTTAAGCATCCGACTTCAGCCAGGTCACGATCTCGCGCTCCGTGAGTTCGAGCCCCGCGTCGGGCTCTGGGCTGATGGCTCAGAGCCTGGAGCCTGTTTCTAATTCTGTGTCTCCCTCTCTCTCTGCCCCTGCCCCGTTCATGCTCTGTCTCTCTCTGTCCCAAAAATAAATAAATGTTGAAAAAAAATAATAATAAAAAAAAAAAAAGAAAATAACAGAAATCTTTAAGGGGAAAAAAATTTGAATTTACTTCTAACCAAAGGTAATTTAAAACGTGAGGGTGTTGAAGATTGACAAAGCAAGACTGTCAAATCCATCGTTAAATGGAAGACTGTCATTGTCTCCATTGTTTCCAGTGGCCTCCTTAGCTGTTGTTCCTCTTCTCTGGATTTTTCAGTGCCAGAGGGTCCCAGGCTGTGGTTCTTGGCCCTGTTCTGTCTGTCATCTTTTTCTTGGTATCTCATCCTGCCTTGTGGTTGATTCCTTCACATTCCTGTTTCAGCCCAGCTTTCTCATCTTCAAATATCCACCTGCCAGCCGGTCCCCTCCATTTGGAAGTCAGAGAGAATCTCAAGTTCCACGTGCCCCAAGCAGAACTCCTCGACCCCCACCCCACCATTCTGACGCCCCAGTGGCCTTCCTTATCACAGTTAATAGCCGCTCCATCCTTCTGGTCCTCAGGCCAAAAAATCTCTGGAGTCACCTTTGACACCTGCTTTTATCACACCCCCATCCAGTCAGTCAGGACATCCTGCAGACTCTACCAAATCCTTTTTGCTGCCTCAGCTGCTGCCACTCAGGGCCCAACCACCCTCATCTCAGCTGGGTTATTTCAGAAGCCTCCTAACTATTCTTCCTGCCCTGCCTGGCCTCCCACAATCCATTCTCAACCCAGCAGTCAGAGTGATCCTTTGAACCAGAAGCCAGACCTTGTTACTGTTGCTCAGCTCAGAACCTGCCCCCCCCCCCCAAGTGGTTTATCCCACTTTCCTCAGCACAAAAGTCAAAGTCCCTAAAATGGTCTCTAAGAACCTGCATGATCTGGTCCTCTGGCCACTTCCTTCTTCCTCAGTCTGCTCCAGCCACACTGGCCTCCTTGCCATTTCTCAAAATACCAGGCACCGTCTTGTCCTAGGGCATTTGCGGTGGCTTCTCTTTCTGCCTGCAATGCTCCTTCCTGTATATCTGCATGGCCAGATCCCTCACCAGCTCTTGGATTTTTGCTTGATGTCACCTTTTAACCAGGCACCCAGGTGCCCTATTGATGTCACCTTTTAAAGGAGGCCCTCCCTGACCACCTTTTCCAGAACTGCAAACCCCAGCCTACTGCTTGCCTCATCCCACTTGCTCAGCTCTTGCAGTTTTTCCCCACAACACTTACCGCCTTCTGACATATTACATGATGTATTTAGTTATTTATTTTTGTCTGTTTCTCCCTGCAAGAGTGTAAGCTCTCTGTAGGGCAGGAATCTTTGTTTTAATCACTGACCCATAATAGGTGATCACTAGATCACTAGTCTTCACTGGGATTGAATGAAGAAATAGCTCTCCCTTGTTAGAAGTCATTTTCACATAACCAGTAATGTAAGAATTCAAGACTATATGCTTCGCAGCAAAATTCAGTACAGATTTATTGAAAAGATGCTACTGGGCCAGGCTGGGCTCCTGGGTTCTGGGTCCATACCATATGATTTGCTATAAAACTCCAAATCTTCCAGCCAAAAGGGAAAAAAAAAAAAAAAAAAAAAAAGACGCTACCAAGAAACTCAAGGCCATTCTCTTTTTAAAAATTTTTTAATGTTTATTTTTGAGAGAGAGCACAAGTGGGGGAGGGGCAGAGAGAGAAGGAGACAGAGAATCCAAAACAGGCTCTGAGCTATCAGTACAAAGCCCAGCATAGGGCTTGAGGTCATGAACTGTGAGATCATGACCTGAGCTGAAGTCGGATGCTCAACTGACTGAGCCACCCAGGCACCCCTTTTATCTATTTATTTTAATGTTTAAAAGGCCATTCTCTATGCTTCTTGCTGATGATTAAACAAACTAACAAACATGCAAAAGAATGAGTTTGGACCCCTGCTTCACAGTATATATATAAAAATGAACTCAAATGGATTAAAAATCTAAATGGTAATGCTAAAACACATAGAAGAAGACATAAGAGTAAATCTGTGTGACTGTGGATTAGATTAGTTTTCTGCATAGGATGCCAAAAGCATAAAGCAACAAAAGAAAAAAACAGATAGATTGGACTTAATCAAAATAAAAACTTTGGTGCTTTCAAAGAATACTATCACGAAGGTAAAAGACAACCCAAAGAATGAGCAAGAATGTTTGCAAATCATAGATCGGATAAGGGATTTGTATTTAGACTATATAAAGAACGCTTTAACAACTCAACGATAAGAGCCCAATTAAAAATAGGCAAAGGATTTGAATAGATGCATCTTTAAAGAAGACACAGGCCACTAGCATTTGAAAAGAGGTGTAAGATCATTAGTCATAGGGAAAACCACAATGAGATACCACTAGTGTGGCCAGTGGGTAGTGTGGTGCTGCTCAAATAGGGGAAAATAACGTGTTGGCAAGGGTGTAGAGGAATTGGATCTGCACACACTGCAATGGACACGTGAAGTGGTGCAGCCCCCTTTGGAAAACAGTCTGGCAGTTCCTCAGACAGTTAAATACAGAGTTACCATGTGACACGGTGACGCCTCTCCTAGGTATAAACCCCAAAGCAATGACAGCATATATTCAAACAAATACATATTCACGAATGATTGTGGCAACGTTATTCATAATAGCCAAAAAGTGGAAACAATCCAAATGTTCACCAGCTGATAAGTAGATGAGCAACATGTAGCCTATCCATACTATAGAGTATAAACTGGTCATAAAAACCCTTCAAAACATGATGTTTGGGTACAAAGTTTCAGAATGGAAAGAGGAAAACAGTGAAGGCAGATGGTGGTATGAATGTACTTACTGACACTGACCTCTACACATAAAAATGGTTAAATGATAGGGATGCCTGGGTGGTTCAGTCACTTAAGTGTCCAACTCATGACTTTGGCTCAGGTCATGATCTCACAGTTGATGAGTTCAAGCCCCACATCGTGCTCTGTGCTGACACTGTGGATCCTGCTTGGGATTCTCTCTCTCTCTCTCTCTCTCTCTCTCTCTCTCTCTTTCTGTCTCCCTCTCTCTGTGCCCCTCCCATTTGCACTGTCTCTCAAAATAAATAAATAAAAACTTAAAATGTTTAAATGATGTTATGTATAGCTTACCACAATTAAAAAAAAAAAATGCTAAGTGAAGGAAGCCAGACACAAAAGGCTAAGATTGTAGGATTCTGTGTATATGAAAATGTTCAGCAGAGGCAAATCCATAGTGACAGAAAATAACCTAGTGGTTGCCTAGGGTTGTAAAGAATGGCGGGACACGAGGACCAATTGCTTTTGGATACAGTTTCTTTTTGGGGTGATGAATGTTCTAGAATTAGCTGGTGGTGGTGGCTGTACAACCTTGTGAACAAATTTTTAAAAACTGCTGAATTGTACACTTTAAAATGGTGAATTTTATGGAATGTGAATCATAGCAATAAAAAATAGACGATTTATAGTTATTTATAGTTTTATGCCGTATTTGAAAGCCAATTTCAATCTAGTCTGTTGAATGGGGGAACGATTTCCTTAACGTGCCACCCTTCTGTAGCCTGTAGAAGCCTCAATCTTCTGAGATGCTCTTGCTGTTTCTTGCCCTCCCATATCAAAGCTAATTCTGTAAGTATTGCAGTCAGGAGTCTTAGTCATATAAAGACATTTTGTACAATACTTATTAAAAGCCCAGATTTGCTGCCGTTTGTTTAGCACCTGCTTCAGAACTGATGGCTGATGTTTTATGCTTCTGAGAGCTTCCAGAACAAGACCAGAGAGATTTTCTGAATCCTCCCGGGATTGTTTATAATTCCATTACAGATTGTCCTCGTGTATTAACAAGGTAATCTTGTCTTTCCCTTACTTTACTGCTCTGACCTTTCAGGGAAAATGTGATTTCAAAATTGGACACCATCCAAAGATGATGCCAGGAGGACAAAGGATGTTATTCTTGCAAGCAGGATAGTTCCAAAGAGGCAACCTGAGCTATAGTTCTTTGCATGTCTTGGATTCCCTTGCTGTTCAAAGTGTGGTCCACAGACCAACAGCTAGTGGCATCACCTGGCAACACTTTAGCAATGCAGAATTTAGGGCTCCTCCCCAGACTTTCTGAATTAGAATCTGCATTTTGACAAGATGTGGTGGTTTTCTACTCTGGCCAGAAATTCCTGGATACTCCTCTGTTCAGTGGAGCCTTGTTCCCCTTGCCTTGAATGTGGGCTGTACTTAGTGACTTGTTTCTAACAAGTGGTAGAAATGATGGAGTGTGACTGCCAAGGCTGCCGGCTCATAAAAGACATTGCAGCTTTCACCTTTCTCTCTGAGATCACTCAATTTAGGAAAACATACATGCCAGTAGTCACGTATGTGTGCCATCTTGGGAGTGAATCCTGCAGCCCCAGTCGTGCCTTCAGATGATGCAGCCCCTGCTGACATCCTGACTGCAACATCATGAGGGACCCGGATTCCGAATCAGCCAGCTAAGCCACTCCTCAGTTTCTGACTCTCAGCAACTATGTTAGATAATGTTTCTTGTTTTCAGCTGCTGAGTTTTGGGGTAATTGGTTAAGTACAGCAATAATTAACCAATACATGACACTTAAGCACATTAGATTTGAGAAGCTGAACTAGACGGTGAACTCCTGGATGGCAGAGACCACGTTAGTCGTTTTCATGCCTTCACAGCTTAGCACAGTGCCTGACACTCAGTAAATTTTTGCTGGACTAAATACAATTTTCAGTTGCCATTTTTAAAAAATGAAAACTTTCTGTAAAAAAAAAAAAAAAATGCACACATCCACATGGTGAAATATTCCAATAGTGCTAAAGGTATTTGCAGTGACAAGTGAATCTCTCTGCAGACTACTGTTGCTTTTCAGGAAACTGACCCCTTGCCTTACTTTATGATTAGTTGTTAGCAATCTGTCACATAAGACAGTACATTTTTTTCTTTCTCCCCCCCCCCCCACTTCCCAAAGAAATCGCTGCTTCGAAATGAAACAATATAAACTACATATATGTTAAAAAACACAGACAAAAAACACTGTTTCCAAACCTATCTCTAGAAGTAACCACTATTAAGAATTCATTGTGTACCTTTCCAGACTCGTTTTAAAACATCTCTTATTCAGGGGCACCTGGGTGGCTCAGTCAGTTAAGCATCCGACTTTGGGTCAGGTCATGGTCTCCTGTTCATGAGTTCGAGCCCTGCGTCCAGCTCTGTGCTGACAGCTCAGAGCCTGGAGCCTGCTTCAGATTCTGTGTCTCCCTCTCTGCCCCTTCCCTGCTCACGCTCTCTCAAAAATAAATAAATGTTAAAAAAAAAATAAGTCTTTTATTCATACATGTACACCTTTGGGTTTGTAGTGTTCCCTGTGCAGAGTGATACTGTGTGTCTTGATCTGCAGTTTGTGCTTTCCTTTTAGAGACCTATGCTGGCCATCCTTCTAAGACAGCATGTATAGATCCACCTCATCCCTCTGACCCGCTAAGCCACCACCACTACCGCGACACTGGCCTCCTGCCACCCTGCACAACTGCTCTAACTGCTTCACCCACCGCATTCCCACCACCGCCCCTCAGAACAGGTACTTTCCTCACCCCTTTTATGGAGGAGGAGGTGGAAACAGAGTCTGCAGGTGCTGGAGAGCCTCGAACTTAACCACCGGGTCCCTTGGCTTCTAATTTCCTCTCTTCCTCTGTCAGGTGGACGTTTGGGCTATTAATAGCACCAAATTGGGGGACCTCTGATGCTTTAGGCGACCACCTTTGAACATAGTTCTATGGAATTTCAGGAGGAGAGACCTCTCAGGGTTCTTCCCCGTTTTTGGAGATTCCAAACTTTTTGAGAATGTGATAAAAAGTCTGAATCCTCACCCCAGGGCCTCCTTAAGGCCCTCCTTAAAACTTCTTGATCCAGTGATTTGAGGAGAAGAAAACTTGACCTTTCCCAACAGAGAGGAACAAAAGAAACCTTTCCACAAAACTGCTCTTTTCTGGCTCTGCCAGAGCACAAGGCGCTTTCCTGCTGAATGTATTTTCAAAGGTTTAAAAGGCTCCTCTTGCCTTCGGGGACGTGCTTCCTCCCACTCCTGTCTCCCGAAATGGCAGCCCTGCAGGGCTGTGACAGAACACGACAGGTCCTTTGATCTGGGATCGTGTAGGAAGATCAGCTCCCTGGCGCGCCAAGGGCAATGGAAGGTCCTGGGCCTCATGGCGCCCGCCTGCGGCCACCAGAGGGCGCCCTCGCCCCGAGTTCTGAGTCCGGGCGCGCAGCCTGCCCTGCTAGTCAGTCCAGAATGTCCCAGGGACAACGCCTGGTGAGCAAGGCGAGGTCATTGCTACGTGTGGTGATAATCGGGCCCCAGTAGTCCCACCTCCTGATCTCCGCTGTTGAACGGGAATGGATTGTCACATTTGCACACTGCAGGAGACGGAGGGCTGTTCCAGTCTGCTCTGGCCCACTGACTTGAGAGCATCCCTTATTCAGGGAGGATGATTCATTTTCTTCTTTAGGAAAGGGAGAGAGGGAAACGTGGCAGGACGATTAGTCTCTGTCTAGGAGTAAAACACGGAGAGACCAGCTTCAAGCATCAAGCAGTATCCAAGGGGCAGCGTTGAATATTTATTCTAAAGTTCACGCTGCTCCCTGGACACACCTTGGTCACACACACCTTCCTCCCATTTGTACGATCCACCCTTTTTCCGATGAAGGCCATTTGCCCTTCAAAACCGCTTATCTCTTTTTTTTTTTAATTTTTTTTTCAACGTTTATTTATTTTTTGGGACAGAGAGAGACAGAGCATGAATGGGGGAGGGGCAGAGAGAGAGGGAGACACAGAATCGGAAACAGGCTCCAGGCTCCGAGCCATCAGCCCAGAGCCTGGCGCGGGGCTCGAACTCACGGACCACGAGATCGTGACCTGGCTGAAGTCAGACGCTTAACCGACTGCGCCACCCAGGCGCCCCAAAACCGCTTATCTCTTAAGTGACATCACCCCACACCCTCTCTTATCTCTCCATACTTGAGCTTCTTGCCCTGGTACTTTATTCTACCATCGTGTGGTCACTACCTGCCTTCCTGACATCTGTCCAACATGTTGTGACCTTATTAAAGTCAAGGGCTGTTCGCACACCTCATTGGCCCTCCGCCAATGTGTGATAGATGAATCTTAGCTAAAAGAAAAAAAAGCCCATGTGAACGCATGAGGTGGAAGAAAGTGAATTGACACGAGTAATTACGAGTAATGACAAACAATCTTCCTGATCTCAGTATGAACAACCTAGACACTGTGGTGGGACCAATGAGGCGGAGGCCTGAGGTGCAGGCGGTGAAAGAATTCTGCTCAAGGCAGAACAAAGGAGATACAAGAGCTAGAAGTTTGTTGAATACATTGCAAGGGAGCAAAGAGCAGACTGTCAGTCCAGAGGCAGTGGTGGGGGTTGGGGGGAGGCTGGAGTTAAGGAGGAGAGGTGAGGAGGTGTGGAATGTATGGAATTTTCCTTTTTTGGTACCTGTGCCTAGTTGGAAGTAGCCCATTGGTCAGCTAGGGCTCGTGCATGTTTTGAGGCGGTCGCCTCCTGAGCCTGTTAGCATTCAGCCCAGTGGTCACTGGGGGCACTTTTACCTTACTTAAGTTTCCATTGCTCAAGCCTCTTGCCTAAAAGAGGCTTCTACAGAAACTTCTGGATGAAAGGATGAAGTCAGGCAGGAGGGTCAACCTTTGAGTGTCCTCTTGTGCATCTGCATCCCAAACCTGGGATGAGCCTGGCCAACATTTAACCTGCGGCCGTGTCTCAAGTCTTCTTCCTCAAAATGCTTTTATTTTTTGCTGCTGTGTTTTGTTTCTTTAGAATTTCTCTTCATGTGACTTTGTTCCTTAAAAAAAAATTATTCATTTATTTTTGAGAGAGAGAGTCCATGTGCATACATGTGCTCCTGTGAGCAGGGGAGGGACAGAGAGAGAGAGAGAGAGAGAGAGAGAGGGAGAGAGAGAATCCCCAGCAGGCTGGCTCTGTGCTGTCAGCACGGAGCCCAACTCAGGAACAGTGAGATCGTGACCTGAGCTGAAATCAAGAGTTAGACGCTTAACCGACTTTCTTCCTTTTTTAAAATGTCGATTACATTTCTAGGGCTATACAGAATTTTCTAACTCTTAATCCTGGAACACTTAACTGGGCATGCTCCATCAGAGTCAACCCTGAGATTAAAAACAAATGTGCATCTGTTCTACCCAGCCTTCCAGAAGCAGGAGCTCCACGGCTGGCCTGGGGGATAAATGTCTTTTAAAAACTCACATAGGGGCTCTGATGTGCAGGCCTGGTTAAGAATCAGTGGTTTCATTCCAAGGGCTTGATTTTAAATCTGCTCCCGAATAGACGCTTTTCCCCTGCTTTACATTTTATTTTTCCGGGCTGATTCGGGATTTCCATTCTGTTCCATTTCTTTCCTGCGCTGTTTTCTGCTGAGATGTGACTTGTAGTTCCAGTGTTCTCCGGCCCATTCAGTGCCATGACAGCTGGAAACACGGTCTTCATCAGGTGGAAACAATGGTGAAGAGCGATGCTCCCCGTTCTGCTGGGGGTGGGGGTGGGGAGCAGCCTTTGTGTGATGTTTTCCCTGCCTAGCTTCCAACTGGCCTTATTGAAACAATGAAACACTGTGTGGAGATGCCACCTGTTGCCCTTGGTTGCTGATGCCCTGTGTAGTATACATGCTTAAATAAGACGTGGCCACTACATGAATAATTATCTCAATTATTTGGTTTTAAGGGAGCATATTATTGTAAGTACTGTGGAGCAAACAAAAACAAAACCTTTAGAACATGAACTTCAGTCCTGTTTTATAACATTTAGAAGAGACCCAAAACATCTCATCTCTGCTGTAAAAGGAACTATTAGTTCTGCTAAATGAAAAACCCAGAGGTTGTTCTCTTCAGCTATGGTTTGATCCAGGAGCGCAAACCAAATACTTGGCTTCTCTCTCGTCTCTCTGCTTTCCAGTGTCGATATCAGGCTCACAATGACCCGCCAGGGGCCCTCCCCACGTGTGGCGGCAGAATTACTGCAGCACTTCCATGCATCACCTCCTAACACTGCTCCAGCCACTAGAAAGATCTCTTCCTCTAGCTTCTGCAGAAGAGAGAAAACTTTGCTTTCCCAGAGTCCACAGCACACAACCATCCCTCACCTCTAGGCTCATTTTTCTCCCATCAGGTCACACTCCTCACCATCAGCCAATCACTGTGGTCCAGGAGATTGTGGTGCTCTCATTGGCCATCCTTAGTCACATGGTTGCTTTTTAAAAAATGTTTATTTATTTTTGAGAGACCAGACAGAGCACGAGTGGGGGAGGGGCAGAGAAAGAGGGAGACACAGAATCTGAAGAAGCTCCAGGCTCCCAGCTGTCAGCACAGAGCCCAATGTGGGGCTTGAACTCGTGAACCATGAGATCACGACCGAGGCCAAAGTCGGATGTTTAACGGACTGAGCTGCCCAGGTGCCCCTCCAGTCACGTGGTTGCTCTTGAAACAAATGTAGTGGGGACACCTCCACCCAACCCACATGGGCCAAGAGTAGGGGAAGGGTGGTTTCCACAAAGGAAGTCAGAATTCCCTCACCAGGAGGAGGGAGAACGGATGTTGGGGAAGAAACATCCCTGAGCCCTGGGGGTCATGATGGAGACAAAACTTGAGTGAAGGTAAATGGGGCAGCGGGTTTAGGATGGACTACGTACAGCAGGGAGGACTGACACCAGTGGGAGGACATTCGGATAGTGCTCCCGTTTAGCATGGTGAGGACCTGGGTGAGAGCTCTGTGGTTGCAGGCAGAGTAGCATAGCAGTTCACAACACCTGGGTGTGGATTCTTGCTCTGCTACTTAGTGGGTGTTACCTAACCTCTCTGTGCCTTAATTTCCCCACTTGTAAAACGATTGCACCTGTGTTGTCACGGACGACCCTGAAAACAACATGCGAAGTGGAAGAAGTCAATCACAAAGGACCACAAATTATGGTTCCATTGACATGAAACATCCAAAGTAGGCAAATCAATGGATACAGAAAGTAGATTAATATTGCCTCCGTTTGGGGCAACAGAGATGTTGGGAGGTGATGGCTACGGGGTTCAGGGTTCTTTTGGGGGTAAGAAGTATGTTCTAAGACCGTGGGGATGGTTGCACAACTGTGTGAGTGGATAGAAGACACTGAATTGCGACTTAAATTGGTGAATTGTAGGATATGTGAATTATATCTCAATAAATCTGTGGATTTTTAAAATTGTTTATTTATTTATTTTGAGAGAGATAGAAAGCACAGGCAGGGGAGGGGCAGAGAGAGAGGAGAGAGAGAGAGAGAATCCCAAGCAGGACACGGGGCTCAGTCCCATGAACCACAACCCAAGCCTAAATCAAGAGTTGGACACCCAACTGAGTGAGCCACCCAGGTGCCCCCAAATTGTGGGTTTTTTTAAAAGTCATAAGCGTCAAGTGCTTTTAATCGCACCTGGCACATCCTCTCTGCCTGCTCCATCAGGCCCAGAGGTCACGGTTGCTTCTGACTGATGTAGGCCCTAGGGGACTGTAGACCAGCCCTCAAGTCTAAGTTTCCTTTATCCTACCCTTGCCTTTCTGAATAGTCCCATCATAAACTCCCTGTATTAGCCTCTTTTGAGTGTGCCTCTCTTTGCTGCCAGGACCCTGACCACATAGAGACCACCTCTCCAGAAGAAGAGTGGGACTTGTTGGCTAATCAGAAAGGACTTGTCAATTTTTGTGTTGAGTTGACTGGGCCACAGGGTGCCCAGACGTTTGGCTAAAGATGATTCTAGGTGTCTCTGTGAGGGTGTTTTTTTGTTGAGATTAACACTTGAATTGGTAGACTGAGTAGAGCGGTATGCTCTCCTTGATGTGGGTGAGCCTCATCTAATCAGTCGAAGGCCTAGATAGAACATAAAGCCTGTCTCTCCTGAAAGTAGGAGGGAACCCCTTCTCCCTGACTGCTGGATGGGGACATTGGTCTTTTCCTGACTCAGGACTTGCGTTGGAACATCAGCTCTTTGGTCTTTTGCAGATTCGAGCTAAACCCCTGGCCCTCCCGGGTCTCCAGCTTACAGACGGCAGATCTTGGGACTTAACAGCGTCCCGAATCACATGAGTCTCTTTTTTTCTGCATATGTAGATCCTTTTGGTTCTGTTTCTCGGGAGAACCCTGACTAACACAGGACCTAAAGAAAAGATGAGTCAGTGATGAGTTTCAAGCGAAATGACTGGGAAAACAGGCAAAATATTGGACAGAAATAAGGAAATCAAGTCAAGGGAAGTGGTTGCTTCGGGGAAAATTTTTTTTGTAAACATTTATTTAACATCTGCCCTGTACCAGATAGAGTGGCAGCCGCTGGGGATTGAAAGAGTCACCCAGTTGACTAAACTAGACACCAGATTCATCCTTGATTGTATCTCCAGCCTCACTCTCCATACTGAATTAATCTCAAGATCTGTGATTTTACCTCCTTGAATTGCTTTCAAACTCATTTCTTTGGCAGGTAGAGAGGGCTTCCGTTGGAATTACCATCCCCCAACCCTTTTATTTTTTTATTAATTAGTTAATTAATTAATTAATTAATTTTTAGGGAGGCTCCCTGCCTAGCATGGAGCCCAGTTTGGGGCTTGCACTCACGACCCTGAGATCAAGACCTGAGCTGAGATCAAGGGTCTGACACTTAACCGAATGAGCCACCCAGGATCTCCCCTCCCCCAATCCTTTTAGATCCATAACATTTTGTAATGACTTCACTCAGGGTTCAGCAGGACCGTGGACATATTTGAGGTATTTGGAGAGCCTTTGTACGTAGAATTAGAAAATAGAAAGTCACAGGTATCGATCAAAGTACGTGGAAATAAGGTTTATTTTGCAATTCCATATTAAGGGGATAAGGAAGGGTGTGGCTAACAATGTGAAGTGTTTGTTAGGTGATGAGATGGTGTCTGAAGAAAAATTATCTGCAATTTTTCTGCAAAATGCCATTAGTCAAAACAGGGCCCAGAGTAAGGGAAAGATGGGTGGAGGACAGGGGATACCTCCAGAGAGAGAGGAAAAAGGTGCCCTGGGTGTCCTGGGTGACAGCCAAGACTGAGAGTCCCCTCACACTTCCTACTTTTTTTTTTTTAAGTTTATTTATATTTATTTATTGTTGAGAGAGAGAGAGAGAGACAGATTGTGAGCAGGGGAGGGGCAGAGAGAGCCGAAGACACAGAATTGGAAGCAGGCTCCAGGCTGAGCTGTCAGCACAGAGCCCAACGTGGGGCCTGAACCCACAAACTGCGAGATCATGACCCTAAGCCAAAGTTGGACGCTCAACCAAGTGAGCCACCCAGGCGCCCCTTTAAGTTTATTTTTATTTATTTTGAGAGAGAGAGAGAGAGAGAGAGAGAGAGAGCGCAAGTGGGGGAGGGGCAGAGAGAAGGGGAGACACAATTCCAAGGCTCTGGCAGTGCAGAGCCTGAAGTGTGGCTTAAACTCATGAACTGCAAGACCGTGACCTGAGCCAAAGTCACCGAATGAGCCACCCAGGTGCCCCCACACTTCATACTTTGTCCCCCTCTGAGGGAAGGGTATCTTAAGAAGCCACAGCAAGGAGGGACAGCTTGGACCACCCCTGTCTCCTTGGAGTCCTGTAGGGTATCATGTTGTCCACCCATTTCCAAGGGAGCCCAGGGGAGGCGCTCAGACTGAGATCATCTCAGGTGAGGGAGGTGGGAGGTTGTCCATTCTCTGCTGAGTGAATCCAACAGCAGGAAGCCTTTTCTCCCTCCGCCCCCTTTCCTTCTTTTTGTTCTAGATGACCGGAGATGAGAGAAAGAATAAATCACTTTACAAAAGAGATGCTGCTTTTGGTATTGATTTCTAGGCAGTGAAGCTAGAGAGTATTTGGAAGTTGTTATCATATTTAAAAAAATTCAAACCCCTGCCATTTTCTCTGCATTCCTGTCACCTCTTCACAAGTTTTGGCCGCTGTCATCTCTTACCTGATGCCTCAGTCTCCACGTTGGGCTCTGTGCAGCCTGCATTCTCTCCCTCCACATTGCAATAGGATGTGCCCACGTGACTATATTCGGGCCAGAAAAATACAAGCAGAAGTTCTTAGGTGGGGTTTTGGGAAAGCTTCTTAAGGAATGGGGCAAAGAGCTAAAACTGGCTTTTGTTTTTCCCCTTCCCCCAAATCTTGCTTCCACGAGGGATGTGGATATGATGGCTGGAACTCCAGCATCTGTTCTGAAGACACAGTTCCACACGTGCAAAATGTACAGGGATTTTTGCTGCAGCGCTATTTGTAACAGCAAAAGACTGTAACCCATCTCAGTATCTGTTAGGAGGGGACCAGCCAAACAACTTAAGACTCAGCCATATCAGGGATGACCCTGCACCCATTAAAAAGAATGAGGTGGCTCTATCTGTTGTAATATGGAAAAATCTTACTATACTGGGGCTACGCAAAGATGCAGAACAGTGAATTACAAGTATATATAAGTATAGTTCAAATCCCAGATGAACCACTTCACTAGCCTGATGAGGTTGTAGGTCAGGGGTCAGGGAACTACAGTCAGGGAGCTAAATCTAGCTGTTATTGTACATCAGTTTTTATTGAAACACAGCCCTGTCCTTCATTTACAGGTCTATGGTTGCTTTCCCTCCAGAAAGACAGACTTTGACACCTGCAACAGAATCCGTATGGCCCACCAAACATTAGTTTTTTATCTACTGGCCCTTTACAGAAAGCATTTGTAACCTCTGATCTAGACCTTGCTCTCATTATCTCTAAAATGGGTTGATAGAAACATGCCTTGGTTCACAGGGATTGTAAGGATTATGGAACACAATGAACATAAAAACTACTTAGTATTTATAGTAAATCCTCAATAAACATAGGTAATTATTAAGATTTTCTCATTGATCTTATTCTCATTTCTTCCAATAGAAATTTCCCTGTAGCTATTTAATGAATATAAGTTGTCTGTTTTTGCAGATCTAAGTAAATTGCTTAACTATTAAAGAATAGTTTCCAAATCTAGGAAGTGTGTGTGTGTGTGTGTGTGTGTGTGTGTGTGTGTGTGTGTTGGGGGAGCTGGCCCTGAGTTAAGGGTAGGAAACCAATATTTGTTAAGCCCCTACTATGTGCCAGGTGTGGGATGAATGCTTCCCATGTGTTACGTCACTGAAGTTTTATTACCCAGGAAAGGACACATGACGCTCAGAAAGAAGGGATAAGTAGTCAATGACACCGTTACCAAGTCCCTGAGCTGGGACTCAAATCCAATGCTGCTTCCCTCCAAAGCACATGCTCTCTCCATTATAGAAGCACCTAACTGTTGAGCTGTGTCCACTTCAAGGCAAGATCTTGAACCACTGCACGCCTCGCTGACAGCCCTGGCCAATGCCTCTCGTCCAACGTATTTATCCATGGTAACCGTTTTCCCTCTCAAGAGCGAGTTCGGACAATAAATTCTGTGGTCCCCACTGTAATGTACAAGGCTGAAAATATCAGCTCAGTGAGGGCTAAGGTCTTTGTTCTGTTTCCTGAGTCCACTTGGAACACCTAGGTGTTCTAAGCACCTAGGACAGAGGATGGCACATAGTAAGTAGGTGGTCAATAGGTGTGTGTTGAATTGATGGATGTTGAATGGATGATCAGTAACCCACAGAGGTAGCTGCCACGTAAACAAAAGCCGCACAGTGGGGAAACGGTTGTTCTGTTAAAATAACTCCGAACATGCCTGGATACCTGGCTTTTGGTCCCTCTACGGGGTTACAGCAAACTGTGCCTAGTTTGGGTTTGGGGTTTTCAGTGATACATATTGAACACCCACTTCGTATGGGATATGGACCAGTTGGGCATCCCGGATAAACGAGGTGAGTATTGTTCAAGGCCTCATAAAGAACGGGGATGTTGGGGAAGGGGCCTCTCATGCAGGGTCAGAAATTAAACACACGAAAGTGAGCCCCGGGTGGCCTTGCCAAAGAAAAGGGAGGTAGATTATGTGCTCAGCACAGCCATGACATGAAGGCAAGGCTTATAACCCGTCCCTTTTATGCACACAGTGTGTCATGGGCCACTTCCAGCTGCAGAAGAAAGCCTGACCTTTGCAGAGGGGCTATAAAAAGACAGCCGAGCTCGCTCCTTGTCTCCCCACAATGTACCTTTAACAAAGGAAGAGAAGTGAAGGATCTCTTGTGTTCAAGTGAAATGTATGTGAAGGCGACTTGGCGTTTTGTCAAGCTAATGGCCAGAGCACAGAGCGACAAACAAGATGCTGCTTTGGCTGGGATGGCCTCATGTGGCCCGGCGAGAGTCGGACAGTGGGGCTGCCAGCCGAGAGGGGCATCTTTTACGCCAGCTTTCCAGCACCATCAGACTGGGGCAGGGGACGGTTCTAGAAGATGCTCGAGAATTCCAGAGCCAGGAGTCTGAGATCACTGACAAAGCTAATTCTCAAAGACTTAGAAATCACATCTACATCTGCGAGGGGCTCAGATGGATAGGTTGAAGGGCGTCGTACCCTCCAGTGAGAGCATTCCAAGCGGCCAAGGACTAAAACATCCCAGAGGATGACAGTTGCTGAAGGTTCAGAGAAAGTGAGCAACCTGTTCGTTCTCCCCATCCCTTGCAGCCTAGGGATGGGATGCGGGAGGCTCGAGTCCGCAAGGATGACAAAAAGGCACGTGTTGTCAGACACCCTTGAAATAATTTCTTAAATTCCTAGAATATGCAACATTGTACTATCTCCATACACCTGGTTTATTTTTTTCCAGGGCTGGAACGGGTCGCTGCATTTCTGTGGTCGAGCTCAATACGTTGTTTCCTGGGACCATACTGAAGGAAATAGCAGTCTTTGAATATTAGTCACACCCAGGAGGTGGAAATTAGATAGAGGGAGGTGACAAGCAGATTGTCAGCTTCCATCTCACATTTAATCATGAGCCATGTGCCCGATGGAGTCAAGGGCAGACGGATGGCTTTCCTGCAATAAATGTTAATATGTAATTCTCCTATCCCCCCTTTTCCTCCCCCCTCCCCATCCCCTGCTCCCCTATCTTTCTGCCAAGCCGTAGCACAGTCACCTCTGTCTAGCATTCCGTGGGGTCAGAAAAGTTCTCGCATCCTGGTGCAGGCCCTTGTTTTCTCCAAGCCTTTAGATTTCGCAGGCTGGTAAAATAGATTCAACAAATATTTATTTATTGAGCGATTCTTGTGCCAGGCACTGAGGAGATAACAGAGCACAACACAGATAAAAACCCTGCCCACATTCCAGTGCCAGAGGGAAGTGATTTGGGACTCTGACCTAGGATTGCCCGCTTTTCACTTTGCTAAGTTAGGACTTAAGGAGAGAGACAGACCTCCTGTGATCATCATTATTATCAATTTCTCCTTAGGAGAAGATGGTTTTTTTAACCTCCATCAGAGTGAAAGGGCATACTCTTATTATTTTTTTAAAAGCTTTTGTTAAAAAAAAATTTTTTTTAATGTCCATTTATTTTTGAGAGACAGAGATACAGAGTGTGAGTGGGGGGAGGGGCAGAGAGAGAGGGAAAGAGAATCCCAAGCAGGCTTTGCACTGTCAGCACAGAGCCCAGTGTGAGGCTCGATCTCACGAACTGTGAGATCATGACCTGAGTGGAAACCAAGAGTCGGACTCTTAACTGACTAAGCCACCCATGTACCCCTAAAAGCCCTTAAGTAATCTCTACACCCAATGTGGGGTTCGAACTTACAACCCTGAGATCAAGAGTCACATACTCCACTAAATGAGCCAGCCAGGCTCCCCAGGCATACTCTTAAAGGACACATTTTTTTTCAATGATTTTATTAGAACCTTATTATATGCAAGTATAAGTTGTTGGGATTCAGCTACATAAACAAAACCGCTTTGGGTGTGGGAGAGAGCACTTTAAATAGTGTGGACAATTTTGCTCACTCCTTTACTTAAAGAGCTGGCGTCCCCTGGTCTGCCATTTTCCATGTCTTACAATGGCTCCCTCACCATGCTGAATGCTTAAAGATATGTATTATTTATACAACTTGGTCGATAACTCAAACCAACTCCTTCATCAGGTGCTCAACCGATGGTTTCAAAGTTGGAGAAACATCAGACTGTGAGGGTCAGCGAGAGACAGAATATCAGTTTCCAAGACAGCAACTTTCTAATAGATTTTGAAATATATTTTCTTCTTTCAACATTATATTGAAAACAGTTTTCAAGCATACAGAGGAACCAAATGAATTGTGCAGAGGACGCCCACTACTGCCACTTAGATTCTACCGTGAATGTTTAACTCGACTTGCTTTCTCATGTCTGTTCGTTTATCCAGCCCCCTCTCCACCCATCATCCCAGCTCGTCTTCTTGGTACATTTCAAAGGCAGCGGCTGAAATCAGTACACATCACCCCTAAACACTTCACCATGCATTTCACTCCCTAGAATCCAATTTGTGTTTATGATTTTTTTTTTTTTGAGGTAAAACTGAGATACAGTGAAATGCACAAGTCTGAAGTGGACTATTCAATGAGTTTTGACAAATGTGTAATCCAAATCCCTGTGCTGATCTATCAAGGGTAATTTAAACGAAATGCAATTTTTCTTCTGCTATGTGATGACTTTGAAATGCCTCTACCCAGTGAGACGAGACTCCACTGTAAATTGAACCTTATGAAAAATTCTCTTCACATTCTCTTCACATTTTGCTTTTTTGCCCCAGACCCTGGAAAACATCCTCAGATGTCCGTTTGGAAGCAATTGAGGCAGTTTGTGGGGTGGTTCAAGTTATCAACATAAGAAGCATGGGTCTGAAGCCCAGCTTTTCCAGTTTCTGGCTCTATGAACTAGGGCAAAGTATGTAGTGTGCCTATATGCCTCAGTTTCCCCATCTACAAAATAGAGGTAAAGATAGAACCTCCCTCATAAGGTTGTTCTGTGTGAATGAGTTAAATGATATAACGGCCTTAATTAGAACATTGCCCACCAAGCAGCAGACATTCAGGACAGGCTGACCTGTATCACCACATTGGTAGCAGGAGACAGGGAAGGAGCTCTCGTATCTGACTCATTGACTTTGTAGACAGTGGCTTTTGGAACTCAGTGATTTTATGGTCCTCTCCGTTCTGAGTCTCTCTGGCTGAGTTGGCCTTCCAGCCAGAAATTTAATGACTGTCAAAATTCTCACCATGACATCACCAGACAATGTCAGTGGGAAGTCTGTGTCCATAAAATGACTCAAACTAGAAGAGCTGGAGCAGGTGGGGGATCGGGTTCTTACTCTTTAATTGTGTTGGGTTTTAGTGTAAATCTCATGGCCTTGAATTTAATATTGCGCCATTTTATTGGCACCAAATTGCATTACAGACTCATTAGCTCTCTCTTGGCCCTTCATCTCTGCCAGACCAAAGCTTTCCTTTGACTGATGTTGGTTTCATTATTCCGGACTCTGAAACAAAGAGTGTCTTTGAAAATGGAGATCAGGGAAGGACACTTTCTGGTGGACAAGCTCTTTATCAATGTAGGGATGCTTTGCTAGACTTCTGAAGGAAGACTCATTCATTGTTTCATTCATTCAGTCAGCCATTCAACAATTACTAATTGAGTATGTGCAAGACAGTTATGGTCCCGTTTGCAAAAACTCTCACATTATATTTAAAAATACAAGCACTTATTTAGTAATCACACAAATAATGAATCACAATCAGGATCTCACAGCATCCCTTGGAGCAGATCCTATTGGTTGCCTGCTATGGCAAAGGCTGATAATTGTCCCCTAATATTTATTTCCTTTCTTTTTTGTAGTCACAAAACACTTATTTTTAGCAGGATACATGCTATCTAGGGTAATGACTACATTTCCCAGCCTCCTTTGCTGTTCTATGTGAGAAGTAAGGGAGATGGTTCATTTTCAGAAATACCAAATAAAAGCTGTGCTGTCTAGTTAACAATAGGTTTACCACCTACCGGAAATATATGAGTCCTCCACCCACCCACAATGGAGTCCCAAACCCTTACACACTTCACTTCCTGGTTCTTTTTCCCCCTTTCCATTTCGCGGGCTTATTTTCATGGGCTTTGCGATGAGCTTGAGCCAAAGAACAAAGGACGGACTGAAAGTCTCTGTGTGTTGTCAGGAAATATACATTTGTTGCAATCAGACTACTTTTTGCCTTACACGGGCATAGGCGACATTTGGGGTAAGGCTGTAACCTCTGTGGTACTCAGCCAATGAGGAATCAGGGGAGGGACTTGCACCCTAAGAGATAAATTGTCTGCTGTAACTGCCCTGAGTGCACCTGTCCATCTGACACCTGCTCTTGCAAGACCATTGATTAAAGCCTCACTTCACTGTGTTCCGAGGCCCCACGTCCCTCCTTTGATTGGGTCAGTGGCCTTATTTCTCACATTCTATAAGGCCGTGTATGATTCTAGGACCAATTGCAATGTATGGAAGGGGGTTCTCTCATATCACCAAGCAATTGTCCAAAACTAGCTAGGTGTCCAACAACTCAACCCAATTCTGACATTATGTACCTGGAGACAGTCAGATTCCAGTCCCAAAAGAGGTCCCCTTACCACCTCACTTTGGGTGCCATTTGCAAGACTAGGTTGTCACCTGTGCTTCTGCTATGAACTGGAATGCCTCCCCACCTCATGCCATGACCAGCCCTGCATCAGGGTTACGAGGACTAGGCACACTCACGTGATCTGAGACCCCAGTGGGGATTATTATAAGGATCCAAAGAAATGAGGCCAGAGCCTCTCACTCAAATAGGAATGAGGTCTGGAATGTCATCCAGGCACACGGTGGCTGTAGTGTCCCAACATCAATCATTCTTGGACACCCACCATTCTTGGATCAACTTCTTATTCTCCCTGCTTCTTCCTACCCTCCCCTGACCTGCCATGGTATCTATTTTCTCAAGGTCTTTGCATATTTTTTTTCTTTAAGTTTATTTATTTATTGAGAGAGAACAAGTGGGGAAAGGGCGGAGGGGTGGGGACAGAGGATCTGAAGCAGGTTCCGTGCCAACATCAGAGAGTTTGATGTGGGGCTCAAACTCACACCATGAGATCGTGAGATCATGACCTGAGTCGAAGTTGGACACTCAGCTGACTGAGACACCTAGGTGCCACAAGTTCTTTGCATATTCTGTGACTTCTGCTTAATTCTGAATCCCGGTTCATCATGACTTATGCGTCTCATTCAGAATCTCTATGGGAAAAGATAGGTTTGGGGCATTTGGTCACCACCTAGTACTGGGTGGCATTGTTGCAAAGCTGTGGGGCAGACTCCCTTGTTCCTGGCTGCCCTGGTCCAGTCACTTGAGAGTGAATATTTAGAAACAGACATTGCTGTGACATCCAAAGAAGTGTGATTGATGAATTTGTCTCTCTGAAGAGGATAGACCAGCATGGGTGTTCTGAGCTGTATGTGACATGAGCTGTGTGATAGTCGTGCGTACGAGAACCAATAGGAAATTTTTAAAGAAATGGTAATAGATCATTTATCATATATGGTTTGAGAGGCCCTGAGAAAGCTGCAGGAAAGGACTGTGACCCCAACTTCCAGAAGATTCCTCAGCCACACAGCAGAACTGGGCCATCATGGGAGCTGCTGCCTCAGCCTCCACTGGAGAGCTGCCTATGGAATCAAGGCCCAGCTGTGGGTCGCAGAACCACCCCACCTTTGCCACCAGCCATATTACCAAAGCAGGTGTCTTGGGCGGATTCTGTCCCTGGGCCGGAGAATCCAAGAATGTGTCTGGGTTTCCAGTCCCAGATGCAGAAGAAGGGCTGCTGGAGAAGGCTGGAATGGATGGCCAATGAATGCCACCGTGTCCATTCACAAACTCCAGGCTCTTTTTTTTTTTTTTTTGAACATTTATTCATTTTTTGAGAGACAGAGAGACAGAGCACGACTGGGGCAGGGGCAGAGAGAGAGGGAAACACAGAATCCAAAGCAGGCTCCAGGGTCTGAGCTGCCAGCACAGAGCCTGATACAGGGCTTGAACTCATGGGGACTGTGAGATCTTGACCTGAGCCGAAGTCATACGCCTAACTGACTGAGCCACCCAGGTGCCCCCACAAACTCCAGACTCTCATGACAACAAGCCTGATGTCCTGCTCCCCACAACTGTCACATGCCCCTCAACCTCCGTGCATTTGCACATTCTGTTGCCATTACCTGAAATGGACTCCCCGCATTCCTGCTACCCAAAATCTTATTCATTCATTCAACCCTTGCTGGGGACACCAAGTTGAATATGGCCAAGTCCCTGCTTCCAAGAACCTCATCACCTGGTTAGGGAGATAGAAATGTAAATTAACCTGCCTTTCCAGAATGCTCCCTTTCTGTGCTGTAAAACACTTTACACTGTGAAAGGGAGTCAAGGACCAGGTTTAAGCACTCAGCTCTGGGGTCAGATTTGCCAGCTGTGTGACTTGGGAGAAGTTGCTTACCCTCTCTTAGCCTCACTTTGCCCATGTGTGGAATGGCCTTAATAACAGAGCCTGCCTCACTGGGCTCATTCTGACTATTTCAGGAGATGTTGCATGGGCAGGACTGCGTCCAGGAGGCACATGACATCTATCAAACGCAATGTCCTTTCCCATCCTTCAAAGCCTGATCATATGTCTCATCCCAGTCCTCATGAGCCTTCCCCAAGCCTCCTGTGAGAAATGAGTCACCTCAACCCTCTCTCTTCCTGTTACTAGCATTTTCCTCCACGGGACACACCTCTGGGATATCAGAAATGCTGGGAGGACTGTGTGTATATATTTGCTGACCTCTTAAAAAAATTTAAAAAAACAAAACTAAACAGGAGTGGCCTTAGTCAAACATTAAACAATAAAGCCTATTTTTAAATTTAATTTAATTAAATTTTTTTTTAAGGTTTATTTATTTTTGAGAGAGAGACAGAGTGCAAGCGGGGGAGGGGCAGAGAGAGAGGAAGACACAGAATCCAAAGCGGGCTCCAGGCTCCGAGCCGTCAGCACAGAGCCCCACACAGGGCTCGAACTCAGGAACAGTGAGATCATGAGCTGAGCCCAAGTTGGACACCTAACTGACTGAGCCACCCAGGCATGCCCCCTTTTGTTTTTTTTTTTTAATTTTTAAATGTTTATTTATTTTTGAGAGAGAGACAAGACTGTTTTTAATGAAATAAGAATCAAAAGTCAGTGAAAAAGTGGCAGTTTTCTGAACCCTCCCATGCAGTGCGTCTGGCGTTTCAGTCCTGAGCTTGGAGCCCCAGGATGTTTTTCTTCACCTTCCCCTCTGCCTGGCACAAGGTGAGAACCCATGGAGGTATGTAATAAATTAATAATAAATGAATTTGTGTTTGCTCTGACACATACAGCAGATTTTCCAAGGGCGAAGTTCTGAGGCTTGTACCTTGTACTCTTTGGAGGAAATGAGCTATGGAAACCGATTATCGGCTGGAAAAACAGTAAGAGCGAAGCATCATTTACTCCGTGTAGTGGGGTGAATTGTGGCCCACTGTGAGATCATCGAAAACAGGTATATATTGGTCTCTGAGCCTGGTTCTTGGCACAGAGCTCCTTAAACCCTCGTAATTTCCTGGGTGATAAGAGCGCTAAGAGTATCTTTTGCTCTAATGACATGACTGGGGCGGGGGCTCCTGGATGGCTCCAGGATTGGGGGCGGTCACCAGAGAGACCAAGCCATGATTAGAAGCTTGGAATTTGCAGCACCCCTGCCACTTCTTTTCTTTTTTAATTTTTTTTATGTTTGTTTATTTTTGAGAGAGAGAGAGACGAGGTATGGGTGGGGAGGGGCAGAGAGAGGGGGAGACACAGACTCTGAAGCAAGCTCCAGGCAACACAGAGCCTGATGCGGGGCTCGAACTCACAAACCGTGCGATCATGACCTGAGCTGAAGTCGGCCGCTTAACCGACTGAGCCACACAAACGTCACTCTGTTAATATTCCTCCCATTTCATAGATTAGAGGGGAGATTGAAGCAAAGTGAGATAAAGAGGTTTATACCAAAATGGTGGCCACTTTGCTGTCTCTGCATGCCTGAGCCTCCCCCTTCTTCCTGAGAAGTGCTGGGACTTTCCTTGAGGGGTACCCCTCCTACAGTCCCCGTGGGTTAGGCAGGGCTTACCCCACCTCCAACTGTAGTAGTCAGTGGGGGCCACATGTACCATAGACTGGATGGTTCAACCAACAGAAATGTATTTTCCCATAGTTCTGGAGGCTAGAGAGTCCAAGATCAAGGCACTCAGGGTTCGGTTTCTGGTGCAAGCTCTCCTCCTGGCCTGGCCTACAGGTGGTCACCGTCTTGCTGTGTCCTCACAAGGCCTTTCTTTGGTGTGCATGTGCATGGAGAGAGACCCCTATGTTTTCTTATCATGACACCAGCCCTATTGGATTAGGGCTCACCCTTACAACCTCATTTCATCTTAATTACCACTGAAAAGCCATTTCCAAATACACTCACATTAGGGGTTAGGGCTTCAGTATATGAATTTTGAGGGGACACAATTTAGTCTATAGAACCAGCCCAGACCAGGTTTATCAGTGCATTCTCTAACTTAGTCACTTTTATTTATTTATTTAAAAAAAATTTTTTTAATGTTTATTTATTTTTGAGACAGAGAGAGACAGAGCATGAACGGGGGAGGGGCAGAGAGAGAGGGAGACACAGAATCCGAAGCAGGCTCCAGGCTCTGAGAAATCAGCACAGAGCCCAACGTGGGGCTGGAACTCACGGACCGCGAGATCATGACCTGAGCTGAAGTCGGACGCTTAACCGACTGCGCCACCCAGGCGCCCCTATTTATTTTTTTAAAATTGTTTTTGGGGAGGTGTCTGGGTGGCTCAGTCGGTTAAGCATCCGACTCTTGATTTCAGCTCAGGTCATGATCCCACGGTTTGGGAGTTCGAGCCCTGCATCTGGCTCTGAGCTGATGGTGTGGAGTCTGCTTGGGATTCTTTGTCTCCCTCTCTCTCTGCCCCTCCCCTGCTCACTCTCTCTCTCTCTCTCAAAATAAATAAATAAACATTTAAAAATAAGTAGGCACCTGGGTGGCTCATTTGGTTAAGCATCAGACTTCAGCTCAGGTCATGATCTCACGGTTCCTGAGTTTGAGGCCCATATCCGGCTCTCTGCTGTCAGTGTGGAATCAGCTTTGAAAACTCTGTCCCCGTCTCTCTGCCTCTCCTCTGCATGTGTGCGTTTGTGCTCTTTCCATAAGCATTAAAAATTCTTTTTAAATAAGAATAAAAATAAATAAAATTTTAAATGTTTTTTAAATTTATTTTTGAGAGAGAGAGAGAGCACACGAGTTGGGGAGGGGCATAGAGAGAGAAGGAGACATGGAATCCAAAGCAGGCTCCAGGCTCCCAGCTGTCAGCACAGAGCCCAATGCGGGGGCCCGAACTGAACCGCGAGATCATGACCTGATCCAAAGCCAGACACTTAATCGACTGAGCCACCCAGGCGTCCCATACATATATATATATATATATATATATATATATTTTTTTTTTTTTAATAAATTCAATCCTCAATGTGGGGCTTGAACTCGGGATTCCAAGATCAAGAATCGCATGGTCTACCAACTGAGCCAGCCAGGCACTCCTAACATGGTCACTTTTAGCATATATCTCAAGTCTATCTCTAGGCATGGCCTTTGCTACAATTTCCAGGCAAGCACAGTTCTCTCTTCTTCTACGACGAGTTTAATGTGAAGATAACATGAGGGGAGAGCCACTGCAGGAGATGGAGGAGGCCTGGCAGAGAGTGCCCCAGCTTAGAAAAAAGCAGAGTCAAGAATAGGATGGAGAGTGTCTGGATCGAACTGTACTGAAGCAGGATCTCCTGGGTATCTCACTTAACATGACACAATAAGTTATTTTTTAAATTTTATTTTTTTACTTTACATCCAAGTTAGTTAGCATATAGTGCAACAACGATTTCAGTAGATTCCTTAGTGCCCCTTACCCATTTAGCCCATCCCCCCCCTACAGCCCCTCCCGTAACCCTCAGTTTGTTCTCCATATTTAAGAGTCTCTTCTGTTTTGTCCCCCTCCCTGTTTTTATATTACTTTTGTTTCCCTTCCCTTATGTTCATCTGTTTTGTCTCTTAAAGCCCTCATATGACTAAAATCATATATTTGTCTTTGGCTGACTAATTTCGTTTAGCATAATACCCTCCAGTTCCATCCACGTAGTTGCAAATGGCAAGATTTCATTCTTTTTTGATTGCTGAGTAATACTCCATTGTATATATATACCACATCTTTATCCATTCATCCATCGATGGACATTTGGTCTCTTTCCATGCTTTGGCTATTGTGGATAGTGCTGCTATAAACACACAAGAAGTTATTTTTTAGCTATGTTTCTGTCACTCGCAGCCCAAAGAACCCAGACTAATAGACGAGGGTCCAGTGGCTAAGAGTAGTAGAGATGGGATCTGAAAGCAGGTCTCCTCAGCTCTAAGAGGCTCAATCCAGGATTTCCTGAGAAGCATCTTGGTGCTTAACTCAGGAGCCATCCTCTTTGTGCTGAGTCCCAGATGGCAGCTGAGTTCTGACATTTTTAAAGCATTCCACCTTTGCTCTCTTTAAATGGTGTTGGGAGCAGGGAAGGTGCAACTAACATAAGTAAATAAAGATAATGATTTAAATAAATCCAGGTTAGCTAAAGAAATCCCGATTATTTCAGGGAGTGCTCCCCGTTATGAAACAAAACAAAGCTTCTCAGGGACGGAGGCCCCAGTGTATGTCCCGACAACACAGACAACTCCCAGTAAGTAGGTGGAGAAGGGGCTTCTTGGTCAACCTCCTGAAGTCTTGCCCCCTGGCTTCTCTGGAGCTGGATGCTGGTGTTCAAGGCACAGCTCTGCTAAAGCTTTGTGACCCTGGGCAAGGGGCTGAACCTGCCTGTGTCTCAATTTCCTCCTCTGAACAATGGGGAAAATCATAGCGGACGTTTCATAGCATTGACAGGAGGCGGGAGCGTGTGTAAAAGGATTAGCCCAATACCGGCCCACAGTAAGTCTTCTGTAAAATCTGCTATTTTGATTCCCAAGGCTGGTTCCTCCTCGTTCAGATCTCAGACCAAATGTCAGCCGACGGCGAGAGCTTCCATCTTCTAGAGGGCAACCCCCCGCCCCCGCCCTTCTCACTCCGTCGCGCAGTGTTATTTCCTTCAGAGCATTTTCTGCTATGGAATCCTTTCTCTTTTGGTTTCCTTTTTTAAGAAAGGCTGTAGGCTTTACGAAGGGCAGGGACCTTGTCGATTGCTATTGCCCCAGCTCCTGGCCTACTGCCTGGCACGTAGTAGGTACTCAGTAAATATTGGTTGAATAAGGGACTGCAGCACAGTGGCAGCGGCCGCTTCCGTGCCCAAGCCTGCCACGCCACCAGCGCCACGACTTGCTTGGCTGGGGGGTGGGGAGGCACACCCTGGGTGTGAGTCCTTTTCTCCTCCTTTTCAACTTCCCAGTGTAACTTTATGTGAGCACAACTCCAGAAGCTCCCAGGACAAGGCCACCGCCCCGGAATCAGGGCCTTCCCAGTTCTGCCTTCGGGGAGGGGAACGGGGGTGGCCCGCGGCAAGCCAGTTACGAGAGCCTCCTGAAGTCCCTCCCGCCGCCCCGCGTCGCTCTAAGGCGGAGGCCGGGGAGGGGGCCACGCCGCCCGCCCGCTCTGCGCTCGGCTCCAGACTTCGGCATTTCCTCCCCGCTAGCTGGCGCGGACTCGCCTCCCCTCGGAAGAGGAAACTCCTGGGGCCGAGTAACGGGAACAAGAGCGGAGGAGAGCGGGCACGAGCGCGGAGAGGGAGCCCGGGAGTGCCGCCCAGGGTAGGAGGCGAGCCGGGCCGGGTCGGAAGCTGGCCGCGGGCGGCGCGCCGGGCGGGGCGGGGAGGGCCGCCGGGCGGG
>NW_024412453.1:4737588-4749182 GCF_014898765.1 Herpailurus yagouaroundi
GGGAGGGCCGCCGGGCGGGACGGAGCTCGCAGCCGGCGCAGGGCGCGGCCCGGGGCCCGGGAGCGCAGGGCGGGCCGCAGCTGGAAGGAAAACTTGAGCTGGGAGAGGAGGCCGAGCTGGAGGGCGCCTTCCCCGGACCCTGCGAGGGGGGAGCCGCCGCGGAGGCGAAGGAGACCGGGACCGCGGGGCTGCCGGGGCGCTGCCCGCATGCTGGGCCGGGGGCGCCGCCGGGGCTCGCGCCCTGGGCTGCAGGGCCGCCGCTGTCCCGGGCGCCCGGTATGTCGGTGCACTACACCCTCAATCTGCGCGTCTTTTGGCCCCTGGTGACCGGCCTGTGCACTGCCCTTGTGTGCCTCTACCATGTCCTCCGGGGAAGAGGGGACGACCGGGCTGAGCCCCCCGACGGTGCGGACGGCGGCTTCCCGCTGCTCAAGGTGGCCGTCCTGCTCCTCCTTGGCTACATCCTCCTGCGCTGTCGCCACGCCGTCCGGCAGCGCTTCCTGCCAGGGTCTCCCCGCCTGGGGAGACACTCCACCTTCTCTCCTAGACACTTCCGAGAGCCGAGCCTTGGCATCTTGCTGGAGAGTTACTACGAGCACGAGGTGCGCCTCTCTCCGCACGTGCTGGGCCACAGCAAGGCGCACGTGAGCCGGATCGTGGGCGAGCTGGTGCGGGCTGGCCGCGCCCGGGGGTCCCCGGGCCCCATCCCCGGCGGGGCGCTGGCGTTGGCCTTCCGCGGAGACTTCATCCAGGTGGGCAGCGCCTACGAGCAGCATAAAATCCGGCGGCCCGACGGCTTCGACGTGCTGGTGCCACTGCGCCTCCCGCCGCTGGTGGCGCTGGAGCCTCGGAGCCTGGGCGCCGAGCCCGCGCTGGCCCCAGCCTTCCACGGCTGTTTCGTGTGCGCGCTCAAGGCGCCGCCGGGGGCCTCCGGGGGCCACTGGCTCCGGGACTGCAAACCCTTTGCCGACGGCTTCTGCGTGGACGTGCTCGGGCGGCGTCACCTCTCCGCCACTATGGTGCTTCGCTGGTTCCAGTCGCACCTGCAGCGTTCCCTGGCCACCGTGCGCTACAGCCTGGAGGGGCGTTGTCGGGTCAGCCTGACCCCCGGCGGCCTGGAGCAGCCTCCTACCCTGCACATCCTGCCGTGCCGCACGGATTACGGCTGCTGCCGCCTTTCCATGGCAGTGCGTCTCATCCCCGCTGTGCATTTGGGCGATGGCGTTTTCCTCGTGGCACCACCGCCGCCACCCTCACCTGTCGGGCCCCTGTCAGAGCTCCCGGGAGGCCTGCGCACGGATGCACTGTGGGGTGTGAATACAGCGCGTCAGGAGCAGAAGCTGCTGAGCTGGCTGCAGGAACGGGCCCCTCCAGGTGCCTGCTACCTCAAGTGTCTGCAGTTGCTTAAAGCTCTGCGAGACCTGGGCGCCCGCGGGCTGGACCCGGCGGCCGCCACCCAGTGGGGACGCATTCTGTCCTCGTACATGCTCAAGACAGTGCTGCTGGCGGTGCTGCTGCGTGAGGGGGCTCCGGTTCAAGGCTGGGACGAGGCACACCTGGGTGAGCGGTTGGAAGAATTAGTGCAGTTCCTTAGGGACTGCCTGCTGCGACGCCATACGCTCTTCCACTGCGTCCTGGGCCCTGGTGGGGCCGCTGCCGAGGTGGGCCCACTGCCCAAGGTTCTGCGTGAAGCTGCCCCGGTTGACCTCCTGGCCGCGTTCGACAGACATGCCCGGGAACTCGCGGCTGCGAGGTTGCTGTCCACGTGGCGAAGGCTGCCCCAGCTTCTCCGGGTCTATGGGGGTCCTCGCTACCTTGCCAGGTGCCCCCCACCCCGGAGTCAGCGCACCCAGGGCTTCCCTGAAGATGAACCATAAACCTTGACAGCGCCTCCACCTGGCCAAAAGCTCCTAAAGCCTCCCCCCCCCCCCATGGGGGTGGGGATGGCAACGAAGCCAGTTTATCGCAAGGAAATGAGCTGCCACAGGTGTTGGAAAATTCGGAAGGTGACATTTGGTGACTTATTATGTCACCCCTGGCTCCAAAGCCAGTATAGTTATGGCATCTTTTTCACACCCACCAGCGTGTCCGGAGCAAGCTACAGAAAGACATCCAACCCCAGCAGCTAAGAGTTGGTCCAAATGTTGATTTGTGTGAAATGATTCTGTAGAAGGATCCAGCTTTTAGGGAAGTCCAGTAAAGGAAGCAAGAAATAGCTGCAGAGAAAGTTTCCGCTGTTGTTTTTTGAGACACAGATCTCTGGCCCCCAGATTTAAAGAAGCTAATGTTTTTTTGATATAACTACTTGCTAGGTCCTGGATTCCTGATGGTCTTCCTAAAAATCGGAATCTTTACAACTGGAATTGAAGTTCTATTCTAGGGGCTAATGTTCTGAGGAACACAGGTTCCACCGCTCAAATTAATATTCATGTATTTTTTAAATGGTGCAATCACGGGTGTCTGACAGGATTGCAAAGAATGAAGTCACATATGTTGACAGAGAGGTCGTCTGGAGTTGGTTAGAGAAACTCCCAGAGCAAACAGCACTGTATTTTGATCAGACCTTTCATTTTGTGCTAATGGCCAGTGCCAAGTTGTTGCATCTGAAAGGGAGACCAGTTCCATTTGTCATTAAGAAATGTGCAGTCTTAAAAAGCAGGCTTGCTTAACATCCCCGCAGGCATACAATGGGGTGAGTACCAGTCAACACCCATTCATGGAGAGCCTACCGCGAGCCAGGCACAGTGCAGAGTAGCAAAGGATCCATGTTTAGCACGACGCTGGTGAGGACGTAGAAAGGTGTTGGGTTTTGAGGAAGATATAGTTCGATCTTCGCATATGAAGATGACTCACCATAGCTTGCTGCTGGCTAGAGACAGAAACATGGTTGGTTGGTTGGTTGGTTGGTTGGTTGGTTGGTTGGTTGGTTGGTTTTCAGCCTTTTTAACACACTCCTCTGCCCGGTGATTTCTTTCCGAGTGTCATGAGATGACGAAGAGGCAATGCGGGCTGTAGTGCCTAGGATGTGGTCAGCTCTCTCAGTCAGTGCTTGGCGATGGTTAGGGTTAGAAAGTTCCTCTCCCATTGGGCCCCCCCCCCCCCCAGCCTTTAAGTAAGTGGTCCTAAGGCCAACTTGAGGAGTAGTTGATTCAGCCCAGGTCTTGCAGGGCCTTTCGTAAAGAATTCAGTATCCTGGGTTCTGGGCTCCCTGACTGATCAGCTGAGGAGAGTAAGTGAGGGGGAGGTGAGGGGAGTCCTTGTCAGGAGTCTGCTGTTGTTTCTCTTTGGACATAAATGTCCCCAACTCGGCTGAGGTGTCAGTAAGTCCACCATCCGCTCGCTTGCCGAATAGAAAATGTAACCAGTCCCACCCAGTGCTAGACTTGGGGACTTTTATTATTATTTTTTTTGACAAAGACATGTACTTCCTTAGATTCTTAAAGGTAAAACTTGGAAGACAGAAGGAGCCATCTAAATGGGGCCATTGTTCAACTTCTGAGTTGTTTTGAGGGAATTCTTTAAACTTGCTTGAGGGGACCTACTTGGCCACTGCAGGAAGTCATTGTGAATAAATGGTTGGCAGGGTATCCTCGTGGGAGCTGAGGAGATGACTTCTGTCCTTTGTCACTTTGGACTGTAAGAGAAATAGTTGCAAATGTTGCGCCTTCTCTTTGAGGTTGTTCTGGGGACAGTTCCTCTTGATGACACAAAGGTCATTCCCAGCTTTGGAGGTCAGTGTTAGGTCATAAGGTACTGCATTTAGTAAAGGGATCCGTCTACCAACTTCCTGCGAAGATATAAACTGCACAGTGTTTCTTAAACTTACTTTTTAAAATAGATGCCAAGAGTACGTAGATCTTTATAAATATATATATATATTTATAATGTTTCCATATCAGCCCCAATTCTCCCCGTAGTCATTAAGTCTACTGAAGTGGGGAACAGCAAGGCTATTGGAGGGATTATAAAGCTTTAAAAACTGAATTTTTCAGATGTTTCTAGCTGAGTCAATAGGTTCCTTTTTTTATTTTTATTTTTTAAATCATACTAGTCTTTTGAAGTGTAAATCTGGTAACATTCTGTTCTTGTAGTGTTTGTGTTATTTTTTTTCTTCAGGTTAATTACCCAAAGCCTCATCCATCCTCAAGATTTTTAAATTTTATTCTTATTTTTTAATTAATGGGGCATTGTGTTTGTGAATTTTTAAAATATTAATGTTTTATTTAAGTGCCATGCTGAGCAGTTGTTCTCTGCACATGGTAACCAAAAGTTAGAGATGTCGATCAATTTTGATCAATGTTTAGTGATCCCAAACATGTACTGTGTACAAATGAAATAATATGGCATATTAGCCAGGTGTGATGGTTGCCTGAGGCACTTAAATTAAGCTCAATTCTGTATTTTATCAGGGCTCTGTCATGTCCTTGATCTGAAATGTACATACACATTTTTGGTGTATACTTGGTACTAGAGATTCATTTATGCAAATATTCTTATTCGAGAAGCCTCACAATTGCTCATGTTAAAGAAAAAAGATGAATTGTCCAGCCAGTGCCCAAAGAAAAAGTTTTAGGGAAGGTAACTCAGCTGTTTTGCCCAAAGACACCCTTCAGTAACTCCCACTGACCAGTCTTGGGAGCCGTCCCGGAAGGCTCATGCGCTGAGAGAAGGAGATGTTTTTTGCAAAAAGGAAATGGAAGCTGAAAGAAGGGAGAATGGAAGCATGGAGGGGAGGGAGAAATCTGAAGAATTCAGGAAGGAGGCCTTAAGAGAGAAGTGAAGGAAGAGACGGGAGAAGGGCAGACGGTGTGGAAATCACATGGGGGCGCAAGAGGTTTGGGTAGGAAACACATTTTTAGGTATGTGCTATTTCAAACCAGGGGTCGCAAACTCAGCAGCCTGCAGAAGTAAGGCAGGGAGATGAATATGGGAAGGGGTGGGTGGGTGGTGGGGACTGTGCCCATCTTAAGTGGGGCAGCCAACGTTCAGCTCTGCTGGGAAAAGGGTAGGGAGAGGCCGGAAATCAGGATTTTTTTTCAAGTGGAACTTTCTCATTTTTAAACAAAATAATTTTAAAATGTTCCAAACACCATGTGGGCCGAACAGAACATTTGCTGGAGCCTGGGGGCCACCAGTTTGCGGCCCCTGCCTTACACAGTATGTATAAGGTTATATTTATTGTTATGGAGATAATGTTGTTATACATTGTTGGGGTTGTGATACTTCAAGTTCTTTTTATCTCTCAGAGCTAAGCTTTATTGTAGAAACAAACCAAAAAAAAAAAAAAAAAATTAACATGGCCACAGATAACACTTAACTCATAATTCCCAGGAGGACCCTCGATCCTGGAGTTGTTCGTTCCCAGTCACATCCTCCAATCAAACCGCTGGGGGCCAGTTCTTGGCATTTCCTTCCTGGTGAGTTGGGGCTAAACTCCTTGGCTCAGTTGGAGTTCGCAGATGAGTAATCAGGAAGGATTGCAGAAGAACTTGTTTCCTTTTTATTTGTATTTTGTTCTTCTTTTTAAGTGAGTTTTTAGTAGGATCCCATACTGTGCCTTAGCAAGGATGGTTGGTGGCCGTGGACAACAGAAATCCAGTGCTGGGTTTTCAAGCTCCTACTGCCAAAGAATACCGTTCTGATCAGATGTTTCTACCCCTTTCTGACTTGGGATGGGATGTCCCACCAAAACGGACATCCTAGGATTTGGAAGGAATTAACCTAACATGCTTCCAAAGTATCTCTTTTAACCTCATGGAGTAAGTCACTCTTTCTGTAAAATGTGGCTTTTGATCTTGGTGAAGACTTAACTTATCTCTACCTACAGGGAGGAAGGCTCTGACTTCCTTCCCCAGTAATGGGGAAGATGAACCTCATTAACATTTCCAGTGACCCTAGAGAGGGGGGAAAAATGTTCAGTGTTATCATCTTGGTGTTTGTTAATTTTTTTTTTTAATCGTACATCTGTTACTTAGACACTACTGTTTGTTTCCATTTATACCTACATAGCACATGATTTGGTGGAAATTTAGCAAGTATAAGTTGGGAGAGGGTGAAGATAATATGCAATCATCTATACAGAGAGAATAGACTGAAAAAATTATATATAATCTGGTTTTTGAAGTATCAAAGATATTCAGGAATATTTTTAGCACCTTTTGCTTTAAAAAAAAATGTGCCTTGATTCAATGACTTGACTTTAAAACATTCCTCTTATTTTATTGTTATTTTAAATGTGTATTCTGACCCCCAGCTATATATTATGATGTAGCCCATTGGCTGCAGTCATGGTGTATGGTTTGTTCCAGTAACAGAGACCAAAGAGTTAATCAAATATGATTCCGCTGCTACAGTTGTGTGATTCAAAGGAGTTTTCAATCACACCAAATTTCCATGGCCCAGGCAGTTGAGGCCAGCCATTTGTCTTCTATTTCAGGTTGGAGTAAATTTGCACTTTTAATCTTTTGGGTCATCTGGGGGGCCTTGTTCTTTTATACTTGGCTTTGTTAATAAAGGAACTTGTAGAAAACCCTGGACTGAGTGTCTGATTTGGGGAGGGCTCTCCTCTTCCCTTGGGGAGGGCATCCCATGGATGCACTGGCTTATGATTCCTTACACAAAGCTCACTTGACTTCCACCTCTGGGTGTCTGGGAGTCTTTTCCCACCCAGCAAAGCTAGAACAATTGTTCCTCTAGAACTGGCACCATACACAGGTGGGAAAAGATGTTAGTTCATAGCTCTGAAGGTGTGCAGCCTGGGGTCCTGCCTTCAAGTCTTCTTTCTCGCCTAGAACCTTCTGCCCGGCTCCCCCACACACTCCCTAACACAGTTCAAGTCTTGGCCTGTGGCTAATTTATCGCTCAAGAATTTTGCTCAGAAATCTCTTAGGCCCCTGGGCCCTCTCCAAGTAGTAAACGTTTGCTAATAATGAAAAACCACCGGGCTTAGTGAAAGATGGAATCTTGGGGACGATGTAAGACTCCACAAAGCCTTGGAGCCAAGTGAAAGCTTAGAGAAACCTGCAGCCACAGGCTGATTAAACAGTAGTTGTGTAGGATACTTGCCCAGGGCAGAGGCGGTGGGTGTGTTTCATTCAGTTTTCAACAAGTAGTTATTGAGTCTTTACTGTCCCCAGTGTTGAGGACGCGTGTAGAAATGACCGAGGCAGACGGGGTCTCTCTCTTAGGAACTCACACACTAATTGTGAGAAGTTGGCAATTCAGTCGTTTCCATGCAGTGTGGTGGTTGGCGATGAGGAAGGGCTATGGAAACACAGAAGAAGGGCACCTTGTGCAGTTCAGGAGGTTCGGGAGAGCTGCTCGGAAGAAGTGGGGTCTAATGTGAGATCTAGAGGTAGGCAGGAATTCGCTAAGTGGAGGGAATTGGGTAGCAGAGGAATGTATCAAGAACAGAGATGAGTGGGGAATTTCACTTTGGCTGGAAAGTGGGGGTGGGAGGGAAGAGGCTCCAGTAGCAAAGGATGGGGGCGGGGGGAGACAGGCAGGCGCCAGGAGACAGGGGTCCTAAAGACAGGGCTTCCCAAACCGGAGTGTGCAAATCACCAGGGAGACTGGTTAAATGCAGATTCTAACTCGGCAAGTCCGGGGTGGGACCTGAGACTTGCTTTCCCAACAAGCTCCCACATGATGGTGATGCCCCTGGCCCAGGGGCCACACTTTGATCACAAGGTCATACATACCGCGATAAAGGTTTGGACTGATCCTGGAGATATTGGTGAAACACTTCAGGTAAGGAATGACAGGGTCACATTTGAGTCTGGCCCACTCTGGCTGCAAGGTGGAGAATGGATTAAGCAGGGGGTGGCCATTTAATTTATTTTTGCCAATGAAGTTTTATAGACGGTGTATATACTGTCTATACTGGTAGAACAGAATACTTGCAACACAACCCTGAAAATACTTACTCAGTGGACCTTTACAGAAAAAAATCAGTTGGAAGTAATCAGGCTGGAAGTCTTCAGATCCTGCAACAGTCCAGGCCTGGGCAGGGGGCCTGAGGTGGGGATAGAGAAACAAGTTGGCCTAAAGGTAGAACAATGTCCTGATTAGGGCCAGTGCTTTGACACCAAGAGATCTGTCTTCAAGTCTTGTGTCCTGCATTACTCATCCTGTGTGTCTTTCTGCAAATTACCTAATCCTCTCTGAACCTTGATTCCCTCATCTGTAAAATGGGATTAATAATGGAACCTCCCTCACAGGAGTGATTGAGGATTCAGTGAGATGGTGTTTAACATAATAAGCACCTGGGAAGGGGCAGTGAGCGTAGAAGTAATTATTGGAATGGAATTTTGATTTAATCTGTGTCTCCATCCTCTTCCTCTGTTTCCTTTGCTGCTCATTCTTTCTCCACTACAGGGCATGTTTCCCTTTTGTCGATGCAACCATCTCTCTACTCCGATTTGGTTTATCTCTTTCCTTGACGTCCATGGCCATCCACTCTATGGAAAGCCCTCACTCTGGGTACGACAGTGGACTGATGACAAAAATGGCCCCTGTCCTCTTTCTCTTCCTGTGCCAATGCCTCCACAGCCTGTCTCATCAAGAAGGCGAGCCTTTTTACCTACCCCTGAAACTGGAAGGACTTTGGGACTGTCTTTAGTCAATAGCATGTGGCAGAAGGGATGCTGTGCTAGTTCCTGGCCTGAGACTCAAGAGGCCTCGTCTGCCTCTGATTGTTCTCTTGGAAACCTGCAGCCACTGTGTGAATAGCCTGCTGGAGGATGAGGGACTCTGTGGCCCAATCAACCCTGTCCCCGAAGCTGACAGCGAGCTTCCTGTGAGACTCGTGAATGAGGCCGTCCCAGACTGATGTGACCACGAACTGACCCAAGCACTTGAGCGAGCCTAGCCAAGACCAGTCACAGATTGGCCCAGATCAGCAGAAGCATTCAGCCGGCTCATAGCCTCTCAGAAATAATAGGTATTGTTTTAAGCCACTGAGTTAGTGGTCATTTGTAGCTCAGCAATAGAGAATTGATTTGGAATCTTAAAAAAACAATCTGGCAGGGATGCCTGGATGGCTCAGTTGGTTGAGCATCTGAGTCTTGGCTCCCGCTCAGGTCATGATCTCATGGTTTCATGGGTTCGAGTCCTGCGACAGGCTCCGTGCTGACGATGTGGAGCCTGTTTGGGATTCTCTGTCTCTCCTCTCTTTGCCCCTCCCCCACTTGCACTGTCTCTGCCCCTGTCAAAATAAATAAAGTTAAAAAATTAAAAAAACAACAACCCACAATCTGGCATACTGGGCTGCCACTGGAGTGTGTACAGGCAGTCCTTAACTTTTGTATGTTTGACTTTCAAACAGCCTGACTTTGATACACGTGCTTGACTGACGCCCCAAAGCACCTTGCCCACAGTGATCCTGGTTTGCCTCATCAGCTGTGGCAGGAGGGTGTTGGCCCCCCCTTCAGTGGATGAGTTGGGCCAGTGTCGCCATCTTTGTGCAGATTGTTTACACAGTTGTTTGACTGTGTTCCTACATTTGCCCTTATCTTGTAAAAACAAATGGAATCTGGGAAAACGAAAGTGCTGATTCGGGTGACAAAAATGCCACAGGTCCCAAAGGTAATACAATTAGGACACTGATTCAATGTGCCCCAAGTGGCTAAGCTTCAGCTGCAAGTCAGATGCTGCCTGCTGTTGAGCTGGTGGGTGGGGTGCTCAACTGTAAAGGAAAAGACCCACCATAGTGATGAAGGGCATGCAGGAGACTGTGTCACTTAGACATACATTAGGTCACAACTTATAAAAACCTAACCCACGGTGACTTAAACAGAGGCTTGTTTTTCAACAGCCAGAGCCTGGAGGTGCACAGCCAGCAGTTCAGGGATGAATCAGGGACCCAGGCATCTTTCTGCTGTCATTCTGGGTATTTTCACTCCCCCCCCCCCGAACATTTTTTAAAATGTGTATTTATTTATTTAAAAATATTTTTTTTAATTCTTTAAATTTATTTTTGAGGCATAGAGACAGCGAGACAGAATCTGAAGCAGACTCCAGGCTCTGAGCTGTCCGCACAGAGCCCGTAGCAGGGACTGGAACTCACAAACCATGAGGTCATGACCTGAGCGAAGTCTGACGCTTGAACAACTGAGTCACCCAGGTGCCCCTGGGTCTTTTCATTTTTATCATCATACTTGTCATCTGCAGATCCCACAGTTGCTACTACAGTTCCAGGCATTGTTTAAGGCAAGGAGAAGAGGGAATGGATGAGGGAACGTAGTATACGTCATCTTACATCTCATTGGCCAGGATTAGGGAACGTAGTAGCCGTCTTCTTACATCTCATTGGTCAGGATGGTGTCACGTGACCACGCCTAGGCGTGAGGAAAGCTGGAGGAGAAAGCCTGCCGCATGGCATACAGCTGCCCAAGCCAAATACAATGCAAGAATGGATATTAGTGGGTAAATAAGATTCTGTCACAGAAATGCTAAGAACAAATAGCCGAAGGTGGTGTCAAAGATGTAATCAGGGAATATATAATTTCATAATTATATCATTTATACTTGTCTAAGTCCTTGCATATAGCAAATGCGCAGTAAATGTTAGAACTAAAGTCCCAGCTCCACCATTCAGTGGCTGTAATCTCTTGGGCAAGTCAGTTAACTTATCTGGACATTAATTTCCTCGTTTGCAAAATCGCCGGGAGGGCAGGGGGGGGGGGGGGGGGTGGGGCGATGAAGGAGGAGAATCCTGCCTTTTAGAAGGTTGGTTGGGAGCATCAAAGAGCGATGCATGAGAACTTGAGAAGTGCCCTCCAAGTGTTAGCTGCTGTCTCAGAAGTAGCGCCCCAGCATCTGTGGAACAGGAAGAAGGTAAATCCATTTCTTAGGGGATGGTCACCATCTGGCTCTCTGCCCGGCACCTTCCCCCACTGCCAACCTTTTTCTTCAGGCCTGTGAGTGAGCTGCAGCTGTGAGTACTTGTTATACGTGTTCCCAGGAGGGAGGACGCCCAGAGAGAGGATCCAGCACCCCCGTGTCTCTTTGTTCTGAACTATGGCATTTTCTTATAAGCTTTCTCTGTTTCATTTCTCAAACGAAATTTCATTTTCGTGGCTTGAGTCCGAGGCAGAAAGCTTAGTGAAAGCTCGTGGTTCTCAGTCCAGGCTCTCTAACAACCTATGAGGGGCTTTGTGAAATTATCCACGCTCGGGACTCCACCCTGGCCCGATGAGGTCAGAAGCGCGGGGAGTGCGGCCCAGGTGTGGGTACTTTTTGCCGCTCCCTTGATGATTCTAGAAGGCCGCCAGGGTGGTGAACCACTTCCTTTAGTGGGATGGCCCTTAGGTCCGAGAACCTGGAACCTCCAGCTGGTGTGTGTGAGGTTTGCTTTGCGGTAGAGACAGCGAAAAGAGATGGTTGGCCGTAGTGGTGGTGGCGGGACGGAAATAGAAGCCCAGGATGGAATTCTTCAGCTGGGAGATACGGGGCAAAATAATACCAAGCAGGCATAGGATTTAATTCCTCTGGCACTTCCCCTTTTCTCCAACCCCAGGGAGATAGAAACAGTTAAAAAAAAATTAATCTATAAAAGGCATCAGAGTCATCCTGAAACTTCTCAGCAGAAAAAA
>NW_024412453.1:4749282-4760701 GCF_014898765.1 Herpailurus yagouaroundi
CCCGCATCTCTATTCAGAGGCACACTGCCTTTCTTTTGTCTTCTAGCCTGGTGAGAACACACATCATATACAGCCTGTCTTTACAAACTGCTGGCTCTTTTCATGAATATTCAGTGGTTTTGCCCACACTTTGTCTCAGTCTCTCCCCTCCCCCTCCCCCCACTACCATCTTAGATGCAGTGACTTTGAGCTACCACTTAAAAAAAAAAAAGTAAAGTCCATCAAGGCGCCTTCCAGTGAAGCCGGATGTCGAAGGGGGGTGGTGGTGGAAACTAGGAGTCCTACTGTGTACCAGACTCAAACTAAAAGGTTGTAATGACCTTATCTCGGCAAAAGATTTTTATCTTCACGGTTTATTTAATCACTGGTCCCCTCGAATTAGGAGCTAAGCCTCTGATGGGCGACTGTCGATCCTTATCAAAACTACTAAGACATATTTCAACCATGGAGGAAAATGGTGTGGCATCTGGAGATGGGGGGCCCTCAGGGTCTTGCATGGCAAGAAACTGCAGACTGGAAACACTGCTCCTCGTATCTTAAGTAAAGGCTTTGCGATGATTGATTATTTTTCCTCTGATAAATACCTGGTTTTCAAAAGCAGTCTAATTAGTAGGGATCTCCATTTTCCAAGTATTCGAAATGCATTTGGCTGTCCTATCATTAAACCCAGACCCAGGAGACCAGCCGAGATGTCTGAGCCCTTCCCACGTTCGAGGCAGAGATACTCCTGCTCACCGAATATCCTCGAGTAACCCTGTATTTCCCGCCCCGCTGCCATTTGCCAGGGCCAGCCGACTGGTTCTGAGCAATGGGCAGGGAGCACAAGGGACTTGTACATGATCCTGCAGAAACCCTAAAGGTCACGCGTGAAAGCCATCACAAGATGGAACTGAGTCACCACAAAGAGCACAGCTGCCCTTGACGGTCACCTGATTCATCGTGGCCTTTGTATGAGCGAAAAACAAACTTCTGTGGTGTTAGCCTTCTGAAATGAAACACTGGGATTTTTTGTGACTGCAGAAAAGCCCAACTTAACCTATCAATACAACAGGACGCTGAAGAGGGCTCCTATAATCACCCCATTTTGGAAGACCCCACTGCAAGCCTCTTATCTTGATGTGTTTGTAGCAGATGGAGAGAAGATGCTCTCTCCTCGGACCCCAAGGACTCCCCAGTTACGAAATGCTCCATCGGCATTCACACGTGCAGTAAATAATCATTGAGTGCCAACCACGTGCCAGGGCCCTTATTGGCACTGGGGATTGCGTGGTTAGCAAAACGGACTCCATCTCGTCTTTGCCTACAGCTTTCAGTCCGTCGGAGGAGACTGCTGCTCGACAAATAAGCATGCCGATGAGTGCAGAATAACTAGCAGAGGTGAGTGCTTTGAAGGAAAGAGGTTTCTAAATCAGAAGGGACTTTACGGCAGCCCAGGGGGTTAGAGAAGGCTTCCCCGAAATTCTGAAGCCCGGCGGGCACGCTAACCATGAGGGTCTGCCTCTGGACGTCACCCTGCAGAGCACCTGCTATGTGCAAAGCTCTCTGCCAAAATGCTAGACACACACCACCCTCACTTGACCGTTGCAAGAGTCCTGGGAGGTAGTAGTAATATCATCCCCATGTTACAGGTGAGGAAACTGAGGCTCAGCAAAAGGAGGCCACATGCCCTGTGTAAGTAAGTGCAAACAGGGATTTGAATCCACATCTGGCTACAACGCTAACACTCATTTCTGGCCCTTGCAAATCGAGCCAGGGAGGTTAGTCATGCAGGAAGTCACCCCTCGTGAGGCCCACAGTGGGAGATCAGAATGAAACCAGCAGGCAGATGTTGACAAGTTGCCTGGAAAAGCCACCCACTGTTGGGGGGGGGGTGTATAGCTTTCTCTCCAGTTCCCAAGCTCCTCCTTAAAAGTTCCAGTGTTCTTTTTTCATTTTTACAGCATCCCCTCCCCCTCTCCCCAGAGGACTGACTTCTCCTTTCAGCAGACGGGAAGGCGTGGGCTGCCTGCCCTACAGTAGCCCAGCCACTGACAGATGATGGCTTCCCTCCAAACTTAACCCAGATGAAAACGATAGGGACATACCAGCTCTTTCTTCCCTTGGCTTTGTACCATGCTTCCCTTTCTCCCCAGAATAGAAGCAGGAAGGCCTGAGGTAGCTACATTGAAATGTTAGCTGAGGGGTGCCTGGGTGGCTCAGTCGGTTAAGCATCTGACTTCGGCTCAGGTCATAATCTCACTGTTTGTGGGTTCAAGGCCCGAGCTAGGCTCTGTGCTGACAGCTCAGAGCCTGGAGCCTGCTTCGGATTCTGTGTCTCCCTCTCTCTCTGCCCCTCCCCTGCTCATGCTCTCGCTCTCTCTCAAAAATAAATAAAACATTACCAAAAAGTTAAACAAAAAGTTAGCTGATATGAACCTATTGCTTTGTCTTACAGAAGGACTAAACTGATTCTGCATATAGACACATTTACACTCATTCTGGCACATGCTTCACATGCAGACATGCCCGTATGCACGTGGGTGCATAGACATACACTCTCTTTAACACATACGCTCATAGCTAACACATTATAGTTATTTATTTTTATTTTTTAGAGAGAGAGAGCATGAGAGAGGGAGGGGCAGGGAGAGGGGGACAGAGGATCCAAAGCCGGTTCCTCGCTGGCAGCAGAAAGCCTGATGGCAGGGCTCAAACTCACGAACCATGAGATCATGACCTGAGCCGAAGTCAGACGCTTAGCCGACTGAGCCACCCAGGCGCCTCATAGCCAACACTTTAAAGCACTCACCGGATCCCAGGCAGCTTTCTAGCTCTGGGCAAACATTTGACTGCCAGGGGGCCAGATCCAGCCTGCCACCTGTTTGTGTAAATAAAGTTTTATTGGAACACAGCCATGCTTATTCATTAACACATTACCTCTGGCTGCTTTTGCACTACACCTCAGAGTTGAGTAGTTGTGACAATGACTGCATCACCTGCAAAACCCGAGATATTTCCTACCTGGCCCTTTGCAGGAAAAGTTTGCCAACTTCAGTTCTAAGTGCTTAAAAATTTTACAAGGCATGCCTGCTGCGTAGCTAACCATCCTGAAACCTAATGGCTTAAAAACGTCCACTGCTATTATTGTCTCTTATGATTTCTGTGTGTTAACTGAGTTCTGCTGGCAGTTCTGCTCATGATGTCAGCTAGGACCACGGTCCTCTACAGCAGAGGGCACTTGGTGCTACTGTGCGCTGTGGACTCAGCTGGCACTGACAACCCACACGCGCTGGTTTCCCTCCTCATGGCCTTACTTTTCGGTTCTAGCATCTCACAGCTCAGCCACTGGGTTCCAAGAGGCAGTGTCATGTTTGCAAATGCAGAAGAACGGCAGATCTCAGGTCTGGATTCCATTGGTCAGAACAGATCACAAGTCCAGCCCAGGTTCAAGAGGAAGTGACTCCACCTCCTGGTGGCAGGACTAGCAAAGGATTTGCAGCCACCTTTAATCCACCAGAGTAAGTACTTATCCTCACTTTAGACAAAGGGACACAGAGGCACAGAATGGTTGAATAACTTGCCCACAACAGCCGGGGAGTGACACACAACCTCATACACACTCATTCACACAAATATGTGGGTGCATACATATTCACACATTATACATATATTCATCACACACACGTCCACAATTCACATACAGGCATGCAGTGACAGTCACATGTTTACATCCTCATATTGACACCAAGTCCTCATGCACGTTCACATATACATGCATACATATTTGTACATAAGCACTCACATATACACACATACACACATGCACATACTCCAGGCATACACACCCTCACACACACCCCATCCACTTCCATGTGTAGAATCACACGTATCCACATGCATGGGCACACATATACACACGTTTGATCCCTCTCCACTGAACATGGTAATTTCCTCCAATGACTCAGAGACCTTTTCCTCCTCTCTTTTGAACAAGGTGTTCCGATGCCAGAAAACCCTCCTGTCTTCCTTCCGTTGTGCAAAGTCTCTCTCCACATGAAGAGGCCCAGAGGCCCGGGACCTTGGATCCCTAGCCTTACTCGGAATGGCCATGGGGCTAGAGACCTACACATCTTTGTTGATATTAGACGTGAGGGACAGGGAAGTTAAGTGCGTTGCCCAGTGTCACACAACAGAAGCCACTAGGCTGGTGGTGATCACTGACAGCGGGGCTAGGTGCTGGGGCTCAGCGGTGCTTGATGAATGAATGAATTGGAAGTCCTTGTTCTGTACGGATTGTTTTTTTAGGAGAGTTTATTCTTTTAGAAGCGGTTTTAGGTTCACAACAAAATTGACCGAAAGGCACAGAGATTCCATTTATACCCCCTGTCCCCACATGTGGATAGCCTTCCCCATATCCACATTCCCCACCAGAGTGGTACATTTGTTATAATTGATGAGCCTATATTAATGCATCGTTATTACCCAAAGTTCATGGTTTTAACCTCAGGGTTCATTCTTGGGTTGTGCATTCTATGAATTTGGACGAATGTACAATGACATATATCCACCATTAGAGTATCATACAGAGTATTTTCAGTGCCCTGAAAACCCTCTGTGTCTAGTCTATTCATCCCTTCTTTTTTCATAACATCTGGCAACTACTGATATTTTTTTTAATGCTTATTAATTTTTTTAAAGAGAGAATGAGTGGGGGAGGGGCAGAGAGGGAGAGAGAGAATCCCAAGCAGGCTCCACACTGTCAGTGCACAGCCGTACGCAATCCGTGAGATCATGACCTGAGCTGAAATCAAGAGTTGGACACTTGACTGACTGAGCCACCCAGGTAACCCGACCACTGATCTTTTCAATGTCTCCATAGTTTTGGCTTTTCCAAAAGGTCATATAGTTGGAATCATATAGTCCTTTTCAGACTGGCTTCTTTCAGTTAGTAATATGCATTTAAGATTCCTCCATGTTTTTGCATGGCTTGAGAGTGCATTTCTTTTTAGCACTGAATAATATTCTCTCATCTGGATGTAACCATAGTTCATTTATCCATTCACCTACTGAAGGACATCTTCGTTGCTTCAGCATTCATTTTTGCTTGTGACTGTAGAAAGCAGGTAGAACAGAAATGCTCCCCAAACCTTATGAGTCAGACATCAAGGACATCAGAGAGACACTGAAGATGTAGAGAAGCCCATTTTTCCTCCTTCATTTGGTCATCATTTATCCCAGCCATCTTCAGCCCTAGCCAGACATTATAGTGACCTGGGGAGGGGGATTTTTAAAAATATTGATGCTTGGGTCCCACCTGTAGGGACTATGATTCAATTGGTCTGGGCTGGAGCTGAGCATCATGGTTTTTTTTTTTTTTTGGAAGTTACCCAGGTGACCCCACCAGGGGCTTGAAAACCATTGGTCCACCAAGACCCCACTGTAGGTGGAAGATTCTCCTGGTGGCTCTAGAGTAGAAGGTGAAGTTCATCTGTTGGGTTTAAAACAAATGGGTCTGGCTTGCCGGTAGGCCCTGTTTGGTACGTTGATTTCACTGAAATGTAAAGGTTCTAGCAGGACACGCTCTCTTTGTCCGCTCTCAGATACCATCCTCTATCACCTTTCCACCAGCTACTTCACACATGTAGTTACTGGCCTGGCACCTGGAGCCACTGGGGTCTTGCTGACTGTGGGACCTGGCTTTGGCCAAGGTGACCAACATGTTTCAGTCTGCCCAGGGCTTTCCAAGTTTCAGCACTGAAAATCCTGTGTCCCAGGACACTTCCTCAGTCCGGAGCAAACTGGACATTAGTCACCCTATTTTGACCCTTCTTATAAGAAAGGGAAGACAGACCTACCAATCACTCTAAAACACCTGTTCTCAATGTTAGCTGCACATTAGAATCACGTGGGTAGCATTAATAACTCAGGTCCCAGTATCACTCCCCATCATGCTCCCAAGTGACTGTCACAACCCCAGAGATTCTGATGTCGTTGATCAGTGTGCAGCTCAAGAAAAAGATTTTTAAAAGCCTCCCAGATGATTCCCATGTGAAGGTAGGGACAAAGAGCTCTGAGCAAGGTAAGAGAGAATTAGCCACCAGGGGGACAGTGCTGGGAAGGAGCAGGGGAAGCAAGCCTCCCAAAGGAAGTGACATCGCAGACGACACAATGTAGTTTGACTTCAGAACTTTGAGTAAAGTTCCTTTATCTCTCTGAGCCTCAGTTTCCTTATCTGTAAAATGGGAACCCCCTTTGAGGTCCTTGTGAGGATTATATAAAATCAAGCATGGAAGGTTTTGGGCACAGAACATGATTGACATTCATGAATAATAATAAAGGAGCCATTTATTCAGTGATCATTATGTGCCAAATACTTTTATTTTTTTATTTTTATTTTTTTTAATATATGAAATTTATTGTCAAATTGGTTTCCATACAACACCCAGTGCTCATCCCAAAAGGTGCCCTCCTCAATACCCATCACCCACCCTCTCCTCCCTCCCACCCCCCATCAACCCTCAGTTTGTTCTCAGTTTTTAACAGTCTCTTATGCTTTGTGCCAAATACTTTTAAGTCTATGACTCGTTTGGGCCTAGGAGGTAGCTAGTGGTCTTATTTCCACTTTAGAGTCAGAGTGGTCTTCAGTGAAGGAACCCCTGAAGTATCCTGGTTCTGTTAAATTATTTTTGCAGAGAGCCAGGCCAAGGAGCAAGTGACCCAGGTAAATCAGAACTGACCCTGGGAATCTAGAAGGGTCAAACTGGCCTTGGATTCATTTTTCAAAATGAAAATAGCTTTGGTGGGAGGAGGGGAAAAATGAAAATAGCTTTCTTGCTTGTGATCATAGATGTAATAAAAATAAATAAAATAAGTTCATATAATGCAGAATCCTACGAGACAGAAGTGAAGATCTTCAGGGCCAAGCTTCCCCCCTGAGACCAGGAGCTGGAGAGAAGGGCTGCCTTAGCAAGGCCCCTCCCCACCCACCCTTGCCCATCCCTTTAGGAAAAAACCCATCAGTTCCCATGACATCATCTCCCGCCTTGGAGCTGGAGTGTTGGGGACAATGGCAGGATATGGAGTTTAAGGAATTCTGACATCAGCCTCATTGGAAAGGGCTTGGCCTGGAGCTGGGACTTGCCCCTGATGAAGGCCACTCTGAGGGACCATTTCAGCTGGTGTCCAGAGCTGTCCCCAGAGTAACTAATAATAATGATATTGATCAAACACTCACAGTGTACCAGACATCACTCAGAAGGTGAATTAACTCACTGAATCCTCTTGACCACCCGAGCAGTTAGGTACCATTATGCCCTTCTTATAGAAGAGGAAGCAGGCTCAGAGAGGCAAATAACTTGCTCAAGGCCACACAGCTGGTAAGCAGCAGAGTCAGGATTGGCCCAGGTCCCCGAGCCACGTGCTGTGCCTCGTGCCTCAAGAGGCTGATGTGATGCTCCGAACAGCCACCTGGAGCAGGTCTGTTTGGCATCTTCATTAGATAAATGAGTAAACCAGGGCTCTGAACAGGCTGAGCGGCCTGCCCAGGGTCTTACAGCTAATGAGCACCAGTGCCAGGAAAGAAGCTCAGGGTCACCAGCCTGCAGAGCTGGCTCTCTTAGTATCAGGTTTCCTCAACTCTGGCCCTTGAGCTGCCACCTTGACTGTCTTTGCTACATCAGTGTGCCTTATTCATTTCATCTGTTTTTTCTTAGTGTTGACTTTTGTCTGTAGCCTTATTCCAAACAACCATCTGTAAAACCGTTGGTTCAGTGCTAGTTACAACGTAGTTTTCTAATACATTGAACACCTACTCCAATAAACCATATATGTCACATTCAACCAATTATACATGCACTCATCTATAAAAAACACAAGAGTTTCTGCGATGAAACCTGAATTCCACCTTTATTTAAGGAGCAGGTGAGTGGGGAGACGGGCAGTATTATGGACTGAATTGTGTCCCTCTCCCCCCCCCCCCAAAATTCATATGTTGAAGCCCTAACTCCCAGTATTCAGAATGTACCTATATTTGAAGATAGTCTTAAAGAGGTGATTAAGTTAAAAACAGGCTATCAGGGTAGGTCTCTAATCCAATAGGACTGGTGTCTTTCTAAGAAGAGAGAGAGAGACACCAGCCATGCATATGAACAGAGAAAAGACCATGCGAGGACACAGTGAGAAGGTGGTCACCTCAAGCCAAGGAGAAACCAGCCATGCTGGCGCCCGATCTTGGACCTCCAGCCTCCAGAACTATTAGAAAATAAACTTCTGTTGTTTAAGCCACCCAGTCTATCTGGTGGCATTTTGTTATGGCAGCCCTATAAGACTAATACAGATGGGGGGCACCTGGGTGGCTTAGTTGGTTAAGTGTGTGACTTTGGCTCAGGTCGTGATCTTGCGGTTCGTGGGTTCAAGCCCCACGTCGGGCTCTGTGCTGGCAGCTCGGAGCCTGGAGCCTGCTTCGGATTCTGTGTCTCCCTCGCTCTCTGCCCCTCCCCTGCTCGCATGCTGTCTCTCTCTCTCTCACAGTAAGTATTACAAAATTAAAAAAAAAAACCTGATACAGATAGGTTCTCAAATCAGCAAATCATCTGAGATGATCAGAAAAGAGGGCCATGGTGGGAGGTGGGAGCTGGGAAGGGACCAGGTTCAAGTCTCCAAACTGGCATCAAGAGGGATGGTGGTACCCTAGGGGCGGAGTCAATGCTATAGACCCTGGTAAGGATCTGGGACAGGAAGGTAGACAGAGATGAAGAATGTATCCGCTAGATATTGCTGCTTAATAAAGCATCCCAAATTGTAGTAGTGGCTTCACAGAGTGACCATTTATTATTTGTCACAATTCCTATGGGTTGACCAGGCAGTTCTTTTCTTTTTTTGATGTGTATTTATTTTTGAGATAGAGACAGAATGCAAGCAGAGGAGGGGCAGAGAGAGAGAGAGGGAGACACAGAATCCCAAGCAGGCTCCAGGCTGTGAGCTGTCAGCATAGAGCCCGACACAGGGCTCGAACTCATGAGCCGTGAGATCATGACCTGAGCTGAAGTCGGACGCTTAACTGACTGAGCCACCCAGGCACCCCGACCAGGCAGTTCTTTTGATGGTCTTATCAGGGCTCACTCAGGCAGCCACATTCAGTTGGCAGATCCACTAGGGTCTGGGCTTGTCCGGGGCCACCAGATGGCCAGGCCTCTCTTCATGTTGCCTTCCATCCCAGGCTCCTTCACAGCATGGCAGTCTCCGGGTTCTAAGAGAGCAAAAGTGGAAGCTGTAGGGCCCAGGCCCAAGAACTCACACACCACCTCTGCTACATTCCACTGGTCAAAGAAAATATTGGGGCCAGCGCAGGGGCAGGAGATAGAGAAGTAGACTCCATCTCTTGATTAGAGATGCTGCAAAATACTGTGGCAAAGTTTTTCAATTGATGGCAAGGAGGTTGATCTTACATGCAATCCCAGCCTTTTAGCTAATGGGAGATTCATCCCAGGTTCTTGGATAATAATCAGATTAGTCCCTGTCAACCTTCTGTGAGTGAGATGGAGCCCCATTAAGAGAGGCTAACATGGAATTTGGTTTTGTTTTCCATCCTAGATTTGCCAAGGTGTAGAGATTCAAATGCCTACTAAGGCCAAGTGTAGCGTTGGGTGGGTGGGGAATCAAGTGATCTGCTTGGCGATTGCTCATTTGCCCCCTCTTGAGAGATGACCAGAGCACCAGCAGCCATTTTGGTCCATGAGGTGACCATGATGATGAAAGTCGTGAGCTGAGGATGCTGAGCAGGAATATAGTGTCTGGGTCCCTGCTGACGCTTGGAGTCTCCATCCCAGCTCTGAGCTGTTGATTCTCCAGATACTTTCTGATACTTTTATCTTAGCCTTCTTATTTTGAGGTTTTGTCATAAGGAGGAAATCCTAATCCTAAGTGATTTAGCTGCTAACAAAACTGGGAAGATGTCATATTCACATTCAAATACAAATTTATATTTTCACTTGAAAAATGAGATCTGGCTACACTGGGGCCACATTCCCAAGTGGCAGTCCTAAGGATGGGACTGAGGAGGGGCTGTCGCCTTTATTCTCAGTTCATACAGTCCTCACTAATCCAGACTGATATCTTATATCCTCCCATTGCCCCCATTTATATTGCCTGCGTGCTCCTGAAGGCATTTGAGTTTGTGACCCCTGACCTGCGTTCTTTCTCTGCACCTCAGTTTCCCCATTAGCAAAACTGGGCTAACAATAGAACCTCCTTCTCAGGCTGTTTGGGAAGTGGCAAGATGAGACACGTCACTAGATGTAAAGCACTTACCTGAGTAATGCCCACCAGTCTCAAAAGCGAGAGCCCTGTTATTATTGTTACTATTATCATTATTTTCTTTTTCTTTTTTTTTAAATTTTTTTTTAACGTTTATTTATTTTTGAGACAGAGAGAGAGCATGAATGGGGGAGGGTCAGAGAGAGAGAGAAGGAGACACAGAATCTGAAACAGGCTCCAGGCTCTGAGCTGTCAGCACAGAGCCCCACGCGGGGCTCGAACTCACAAACCGTGAGTTCATGACCTGAGCCGAAGTCGGAGGCTTAACCAACTGAGCCACCCAGGCGCCCCTATTATCATTATTTTCAATATGAGAAGGAATTTGAGTTTTTGGGTGGGTGATCCCAAACCGAAAGAAGAGAAAGCAGGGCACAGCTCGGGCTCCAGCAAGAGGTTCTCAGGTGTGATCATGCCTGTGGGTGACTTTTCTTGTCAATCCGGGGACAGTTGCCATGCTAATTTCATCTATCCCTTTTAGGTGTGAGTAGGTCACCACTTGCACAGAGGATGGAGCTGTCTTTGATCTTCTTCAGGCAGCTCACATCTTCTCCCTTCCCAAAGGCAAGAACCACTCTTGGCTCCCCCCCCCGCACAAGGCCTTGGGATCTGTCCTGCCCGGGCTGTCTGCCATCATCGCTTCTCCGTTAGGCCAGGCTGTGGGCAGGGCGGCCAGCCCACTGAAGAGGGGGGATTCTGGGTGAGCCCACAGCATAGGGGAGAGTGGGTTTTTTTCCTTTGCCTGAGGCTGGTACCTCCCAAGGATAAGGCAATATAAAAGGGGGGATTTTGTGGAATAACTCAAGGCTGGGAAGGAGACAGACACATTGTGCATACTGGGGCCTGGGCAGGGGAGGGTATATGCTGGCAGAGGTCACCCTCAGCCTGTGTGGTGGATCTCTGCAGTGACTCCTGCTCTGAAGGCTGCCTCCTGCGGCTCAGGTGAGAGGGTGCTTAGCCAGCCAGGGTGGGATTTTCCATCCATGTACAGGCCCAGGAGAAAGTGCTAGAGCGTTAGAGCCCTCAGAGCAGCTCCCGGGCACCTGGGAGCAGATCCTGGCTTTCTTTTTTCTTTAAAAAAAAAAAAAAATTTTTTTTTTTTTAAATTTTTTTTTTTTTCAACGTTTAT